>NW_028280815.1:0-290000 GCF_059751285.1 Brachycentrus maculatus | reverse complement strand
TCGTGCGCTTATATGTTTATTAAACACTACGCATGCCATTATATGGTGATGGTACTTATTGATAATGGTTGATATCTGAGGAAGATATTTTATTATAGTGAACATTTTCTTTGTTTAAAGGTGATGACTATACCTTACAAAAGTTACATGTATGCATATTTTCACAATGAGTACAATACATTGTTTATATTTATAATACTTTCTGGGTGCTTACTATATACTGGGAACGATATGAGGTGAAGGAATTATAGGTATATCATGTATTCACGAATGTGAAAAATAGTGGGTTTGCCTTACTGGTAAACCCTAGGCACGCCACTGCTAGGTACCTACATATAGCGTCTTGTGATCGATTCCATCGGCAGCGAAATTTCACTTAAGGAGATATTCGCAAACTCAGAATTCATTTACCAGCCAACCGACAAAGAGGTAACACGTCTTTTCACACCGATTTTTTTAAATAATGTATTTTGGATATATTTTGTTTTTTAGAATACACGCACACACACACACACATATATATATAAATATATATATATATATATATATATATATATATATATATATATATATATATTTATATATATATATATATATATATAAATAAACATATATATATATATATATATATATATATATATATATATATATATATATATATATATATATATATATATATATATATATATATATATATATATATATATATATATATATATATATATATATATATATAGAACATAGTTTTTCAATAAAACAACGGTGTTTAAAAAAAAACAATTATTTAAAATGTTCCCAACGATAGGCTCACGAGCCGCAGTTTGACGACCAATGCCTTAAACTAATGCTTACTCACGATGACTCGATTTTTTTAAACAGGATCCAACAAAAAAAATACGTTTATAAACAATTTAACTGGTACATCCGTAAGAATGTAGGTTCATGTGTTGATATATCCATATGGTTATTTTTCACCATACTGATGTGCTCACATCTAAGCCTAAGTTTACCTTGAAAATCACAATTAACATGTATGTACACTCGAGGTCAATTATGATCAGTGTTTTATAATACTTTTGTGGTTTGTTTGCATTTTTACACATTTTTTAAATCGTAATTAGTGACTTACTACGTTTTCATTTTCTTCGTGAGTTACAATCTGTGTGATATTTTGTTTGTTTCTTTCATGGTCAGTCTTCACCCGTCTCTTCAACTCGGCGTACCCGCTACAGCGCATGTCGAAGATAATTTGGTCCATGCAGTTTAAAAGTTTCTCTGTAGTTTGTGCCTTCGCACATGGCTTTCAATTGTAAGAAGCAGGCCTGGGTATATATTATGGCCTATCCCAACATGTTCTAACCGAAGAATCCCCAAAAAATTGGTAGAAATATGTTTAGATTGCCCAGAGCTTTTACATATGTATCACTCATCAATTTTTCCCGAAAGTCCCGGGAGCGCAGACCAGAAACAAAAATTTATTTAAAATCCCTAAAATCCACACCGAGTCCTACCAAAATTCATTTTTAAATCGAGCCTGAGATATGTGCAATGTAATGCTTAATGAAAAAGACATCAATAATATTTCTTTTAATACGTTTAAAACAAATATTGTTGATATCTATTTGACTAGTTGATAAAGAGAATTTCTATTATTTGTGATGTAAGTGTATTATATAGTTATACTGTTATGTACGTGATAGTTTATTTTTATTTTTAGATTACTTAGGTGAAAACCTCTAATTGGAATGTTATTTTTTACATTTTATTTTATTTTTGTTGAATATTCTTTGGTTTTCCCATAAATAAAAAAAGATGAATTTAGATTTTAAAAACGCAGTAGTAAAGTTAACAGATATTCGATTCTATTGTGAGGGGGAATATGGAGTCTGAGCATTGAAAATATCTATGACATGCCATTGGCTAGTTTAATCGATCACTTTATACACGTGTAACATTTTGACTGATAACCACAATTTTTTTTTTGATAATTTTTATTTTACTTTGTCATTGAAATAACTGATCAAATGATAAGTGTCATAAAAATTAAAATACATGTCTTCAGACGTCTCCTAGCATGTAAAATAATTCGGTAAGGACACATTTAAACTGCTTACTTAAATCAACCATAGATTCTGCCGGGAACTCGCACATATATATAAACACACACACACATATATATATATATATATATATATATATATATATATATATATATATATATATATATATATAAATATATATATATATATATATATATAAATTATATATATATATATATATATATATATATATATATATATATATATATATATATATATATATATATAAATTATATATATATATATATAAATTATATATATATATATATATATATATATATATATATATATATATATATATATATATATATATATATATATATATATATATATATATATATATATATATATATATATATATATATATATATATATATATATATATATATATATATATATATATTTATATATATATATATATATTTATATATATATATATATATATATATATATATATATATATATATATATATATATATATATATATATATATATATATATATATATATATATATATATATATATATATATATATATATATATATATATATATATATATATTTTTATATATATATATATATATTTATATATATATATATATATATATATATATATATATATATATATATATATATATATATATATATATATATATATATATATATATATATATATATATATTTAGGTAGTGTGGTTGTCATTCATGGATATAATGGTGAATTTTACACGTGTATAAAGTGATCACATAAACCAACAACTTCTATATTCTTCTTCACCTTTGTCGAGATGATAATATTATTAACTTTATCGAATTTATAAATACAATCACGTTGTCTTCCACACAAGCAGGTGTCAACAATAATAATAATATTTTATTTTATTTTATTTTTTCCTTATTGATGTGACTTTTCAATCGTATTGTAACGTTTCAGAGGATTGTAAAAACTATAAAAATAAAACAATTTAGGAATCAGCATGTCTGTATATTATAATATGTCATCGAATTTTAATATGAAATAATCGATAAACCTATCTGTGGTACATAAATACAAATTAAAATATTTTCACAACATCTCCAAATCCTTGTTCACAAATCCGGGTTTCTCCACATAGGATATATTTTTACATTTTGTGTATTGCGTATGTATGAGTTTAAAAAAATGTAATAAAATGTATTAAAAATAAATATCAAGCTACTTATTGAACTTTTTACAGTGCAACAGATCTTTTTAGGTAAAACCTGAATGTTTTTTCTCCATTTGAAAAATATTTAGTATATTTAAAAAAATAATTAAATAATACCTTTTCTTCAAAATGCAAAAACAACTCTTTCTGCCCTGTAGCGGGTAAATATTAAGTTAAAAATATGCTGGTTTTGCTGGGATATAGTACATTTTCCGGGCATTCCGAAAACATGTACAACTGAAAATTGTCGATTTTTGAAATGTAACGTTGCTGAAAGGAGTGAGCGATAGGTACATATTACTTGTAGAGATAGCGAATTATAACAAGTTATCCACTACAGCGACAAGTGGTCGTGTGGGAGAGCGCTTGAATCCGAGCCTAAAGGTCGTGACCTCGATCTTCTAACGTACAGAATCCGACTTCATACAAAAAAAGAACTCGAAACTATAAAATCTGATCGCGTCAGGAATACTCGTATGTATTTAAAAAGCAATCGGTAAATATTTTTATAAATGTTTAAGTTGTGTGATAGATGTTCGAGTAGTGATTTTTCATTTTTCATTAATTGATTTGGCAGTCACTTTATCGTAAGTTTCTTTCCATTTTTAATTTAAGTTTAAATTTAAGTAAATACCACTTTTTCTTAAAAGCCAACGGTGACACGTGTTTCGATGCATTCCGTATCATTTTCAAACACGTCTACAGTAGATTTAAAGAAATAGTGGTCTTTACTAAGTAAAACTTAAATAAAAAAAGGAATTTTTTACTTCAAATTGGACGATTTATGTTACAAATATAAATGAATGTTTACAACCCAAATTGGACGTCTAACAAATCAAATTGGACCAAATCAAATGGGAAATCAATTTTTTTTGTGTGTTATTGAAAAAAGTAATTTTTTTTAATACACTAGACTAAACTAGTGAGTCAACGAGGTGTGAACAGAAGGCAGATCTCCTGGCTCCAGAATATACGGGCTGGACGGGTATCAGGACCGTCGAGGTGCTGTTTGGAGCTGCCCAAGACAAGGACAATTACTCTCAAGCGATAGTCGACACAACAGAAGAAGAAAATACACAAAAAAAACATAATGTTTTCAGGCGTTTTCCAGTATGCAATAATAATCCAGGGTTAGGATCTTGCAAACATGCGAATAAACTGGTCTCTGCTAAATAAAAGATTTCTCAATCCAATACAGATGGCTGTTGTGAACTCATATATACTGTGTGCCATGAGATTGATCAAGGTGTTCCAAAAATTTGAGTAGTGCGGTTGTCAATCATG
Source organism: Brachycentrus maculatus (assembly GCF_059751285.1). Taxonomy (NCBI): domain Eukaryota; kingdom Metazoa; phylum Arthropoda; class Insecta; order Trichoptera; family Brachycentridae; genus Brachycentrus; species Brachycentrus maculatus. The sequence continues at coordinate 285,432 of NW_028280815.1, read as the reverse complement.
GATAGAATTGGTGAATGTTACACGTGTGTAAAGTGATCACTTAACCAGGCTATGACAAGTCGTAAGCCTTGAAAATGCCCAGACTTCCATATTATTCTTCATTGATGTTGAGCTGTCAAAAAAAACTCATAAATGGAGAAAACCCAGATTTGTGAACTACTTTTGAAAGCCAAGTATTCTTTAACTTCATTTTTCTAAATCTTGGTAACATTTTACGTAATTAATTTTGTCATAAATATATTTTTTGCCTTGAAAAGATAAGTTTTTCTTCGATAAAATTATATGGTTTGAAAAAAAAGGGTTATTGAATGGTTAAGAGTTAAAAAAAATCTCTACATATAATCTAAAAAACAAAAAAATACAAAATATACATTCTTTAAAAAAATCTGGCGTGAGCAGACAATTGACTTCTCCGGTGGTCTCCGGTGGAATGAATGCGACTACACGAATGCTGGGCCTTAATAAAAGTTTTCTTCATTCCAACAAAGATGGCTGTTGTGAACTCATATGTACTGTGCCATGAGATGATCATATATCTAGGTGTTATAAAATAAAATAAAAAATAAAAAAAATCTCTTTTATTTTGAACACCCCTTGTATTGAAATTATAATATTTAGTAGATACAAGCACTAAACTGTTGGTAAGTTTGTTCAATTATCTGTTAACTTTCTATTTTCCTTAGATCATACTCGTGATAACTTCATGTTTGCTTAAGCTCGTCAAATTAGTTTTAGTACAGAAAATATTACTAGTAAGTATATGTACATGTGTCATTTTTATATACCATTGACGTCTAATTTGAATAAAAATAACTAGTAAATTAATTTACTAACCATCAAGCCACTTGGCCTAGGCAGAGAGCTTAACTGCTAAGACGAATGTGTGGCAAAACGATGTATGGTAGATGTTCGAATGGTGAAATATGTAAAATATGCAAGGCATATTTTCATATTGTTTTTTGACATCTCATCAAAGATGAAGAAGAATATGGAAGTCTGGGCATTTACGGGGCTGACGACCGTCATAGGCTGGTTTAATATAAGAGTTTCTGCTTAGTAAAAAGCTTCTTTACATCTCACCAATAGATGTCTCTAGTGAAGTTCTAGTGATTCATGAACAAGGTTTCTAAATTGGTTCATATATATAGAACTTCCAAGAATTTGCGCAGTGTGGTTGTCAATAATGGGTAGAATTGGTGAATGTTACACGTGTGTAAAGTGATCACTTAAACCAGCCTATGACGGTCGTCAGCCCCGTAAATGCCCAGACTTCCATATTCTTCTTCATCTTTGATGAGATGTCAAAAAACAATATGAAAATAACTCCTGTAACTGGAGATAATCCAGATTTTGTGATCAAGTATTTGGACACACTCAAAATGTTGTAAGGCATATTTTATTGTATTTATTCATATAAGGAAAATAAGCATTATCGATCAAATGAAAAATGGTGTGATGTGAAGGTTTGGATGAGTGGAACGAACGAGTGAGAAAATACCTGAAAAAGATATTAATTTATGAGGCAAATGTAGTTACTGTTAACTTCTATGAGTAGAGGAAGACCAAGGACACCTGGGCATGATCTGGTAAATCAAATACTTGAAAGCGCTCAGGATAGGAGTCGGGAGTAATCGGCGGGTATTAATGAAGAAAAGAAACTAGAAGATTCCTTCTAGTTTAAAGAAGACGTGGAAATCTAAGAACTAGTGATAAAATTAAAGATAAAAGTCCATGTAAGATTTGTGAAAATTTAAATAAGGGAACTCGGTATCACTCTGAAGCAAAGTGCTGGTTTAAAACAAAGGAGGATGATAAAATTAATAATAAAAATGAAGATTTACAAATTACACAGAAACAGTGCTTGAAGAATGAAAATAAAAATAATGTGGGAAAAATTTCTACAAAATATAAAATAAAACATACTCCAGAAAAGAAGAATTTCGAAGCAGATTGTATGAGCAGGAATCCAGTATTAGAATCGAAGGAAAATGCAAATGAACAATTAAAAGTTGTAAATTTGGTTAAATTAGAAGATATTTTAAAAAATCAGAATACATTATACATTCGTGTATTTGATTAGGCATTTTTATCGATTGTTGCGCGGTATGATCGATAATCCAGAAATCATCCGGAGCATTGGTCTGTATGTTCCCGATTGTTACATAAGACAGCGTCGGAATGGATTGTTTCACATTCTTGTACACAGGACCAACCTGCCTATGGTTATGCTGTAGGAAGAGCTACCGCTATGTTGAACAGTACCCTCATTGGATATTGATCTGTTCCACGCGTCTGAAGGAGTTTTCCGAAGCGGGATTCTTCTACACCTTTTAGTGTTTTTGCTTACTTTTAATATATACGCCTTGAATACTGTTTATTATGTATATATTAATTTTTCGTAGAATAAAAATTAAAAAAATTGGAAGAGTTACATGAATGTAGAAGCGGCAAAGATTGTTCACAAAGACAGATTGGATGGTGCCGTATTTTCTCTGCCTACCCCTGCGGGGAAGCGGCGTGATAGTTTGTTAGTTAGTTGTATATTTTAAATAGTCATTATGTGACCACAGTGAGTTTTTTTCATAAAAAAATTATTATACATAAAATCAAGAAGAAAGATAAACTTCCTTCAAAAGATTTACCTATATATTATTAAAATTTACATTCCATGATCCATTTTTGTAATAAAATTAAATACAATGCTGCTTCAAACCCTTAAAACACCTTAAATGTAATTCTTACTTAGATTCACCAATTAAATTCATTCATTGTTATTAATTTTGTCAGATAACCTATATACAATTATGGTTTTCACCCTGCCTTGTTGTGTTTAAAACATAATTTACAGAATTTTGTCTAGCCTCTCTGTTTGATGATATCGGTAACGACAAATTCCGGTTACTGGTCAAATAAATTAAAACTGCAAAAAACTTCATAGTTGTAAAATGCAATTCCACCAAGAAATATCAGTGCAAAACTTTATTTTGTTTTATTAAGAAGTGTATAATAAACAAATCTAAAAAGTGAATGTCGGTTGAATTGATAAAATTACTCGCAAGCAAGTGAATTCCGGTTGGAAAAGTGGGACAATAACGCGAAGTTCAAGGGACAAGTAATTTATTTATCATGACGTTGAAGTAGATTTAATCTTAAAAGATGATTATGAAACCTTGTGGAATGGCATTAACTAGAAGCTCAATGCTGTGAGGTTTAAAGATATCGCTCACTCCTTTCAAGAACGTCATAAATCAAAAAACTTGATTTTTTAGGAGAACGTTTTCAAACTTTAAAAATATAATACAATGTTTTAAAAATAAATACCAAGCCACTAATTGAACTTTTTACTGTGCAACGAATCTTTTTAGGTAAAACCTGAATGTTTTTTCTCCCTTTGAAAAATATTTAGTATATTTAAAAAAAATAATTAAACAATGCCTTTTCTTCAAAATGCAAAAACAACATTTTCTGCACTGTAGCGGGTAAATATTAAGTTAAAATTATGCCGCTTTTGCTGGGATATAGTACATTTTCTGGGCATTCCGAAAACATGCACAACTGAAAAATGACGATTTTTTTTAAATATGACGTTGTTGACGGGAGTGAACGATGTGAAAGTAATCCACCTAACCAGCCTACCACAGGTCTTTAGCCCTGTAAACACCCAGACTACCATATTCTTCTTCATCTATATTGAGATGTCTAAAATATAAAATAACTTCCAAGAGCAGAAACCCAAATTTATGAACAAGTATTCGGACACAGTCAAAATGTTGTAAATACATTTTAACCTTCCTTATCTTCAACCGTTCTCGACAAAATGGCGTTTGCCTTGTAAAAAAAATGTTACACGTTGTTACATTCATAATAAAAGGTACAATGCGCAATGGTTATGAACCGACCTTAAGAGAAAACTGATTTGTATTCGTATCCAATCTACAAATAAATTGTATAATGACCTTTACATCAATTATGAATTGTCCAGCAAGGAGGCAAGTCATGTCTAACGCTCTATCTTTTTTTTCCAGAGATTGGGAGAATTTCGCAATGAACCAATTCTCACACCCGTTTCTCAATGGCCTCAAAAATGCTCCTGTCGGAAGAGAAAAGGAGTTGGCCAATATAAGAGAATGGTAAGTATCGAATCCGAATCCAAATCATAGTTTTACTTCTATACGATATGTATTATAAAGAAGAAAGAGAGAGAAAAAGACAGAAGAGATAGATATATGGATACCCTATTGTGCCAACGCATTATTTTGACATACATTAAAGTATAAATTAGTTTTTTGAGCTATTTCCCTATTTTGTATAATCTTGTTATGAAAAACAAATCCTTTATATATCTTCTTCAAACCCTTATCCGCACCCAATGATGCATAGGGTACTGCATCATATGGAGCAGTGTTATCTTGATTGTTAACACGTGAAGGAAAGGTGATTAGCACTGTGTTTCAAGGAGTAGTCCGGAGTTATATTAAATAAATATTAGATTGAAAATTTTATAACCATTCTCTTATTAATTCAGACCAGTCTGACTATGTCGGTTAGGACGAAAGCCAATTGCTGGTTAAATAAAATTCATATGGAAAAAATTACATAGTTGTTATTTTATTTAATAAAGTTATGGTTATTTTATTTTGTATATTAGATTTCACTATAATATTTAGTGATTTTTTCACCATAATATTTATTCAATATTACCCTGGACTGGTACCTGAAGCGGAGGGCTGATCACCTTTCCTTCATGTGTAAACGATCAAGATATTTTTGCGTTTTTCGAATGCTTGAATTTTGATTCCAGGTATCCAAAACACTTAAATCATAATGGACTTTACCAAGGCAATATAACGAGAATATGATGGGAGATTACATTCAGGGTTTAATACGAGAAAATCCATACAAACATATGAGAACTACTAGAAATATTAATTTTTGAAGATGGTTTTCTGTTCTTTTACATTTATTTGCCTTAATCACAATTCTTGAATTTTTATGACTTTGATGTTTAGCAAAAACATTTTTAATCGTAATTTTTAAAAAATAAATGAAAATCAGTTATTTTTCTAGAAAACTGGTAAATTGCTCTAGTTTCTACAAAAGCAAAAAAATTTTTTTTCGTTATTTATAACATCTTCTTATTACTGAAGTCTTTATCCCCACTCTAATGGTGCATAGGGCACTGCATCATATAAACGCGTTGTTATCTTGATCGTTAACACATGAAGGAATGGTGGTCAGCCTTCTGCTTAAAGTAAGATAAATATTGGAGTATAAAAATCTTGTCCGCCTCCGTAGTGTAATGGTCAGCACGTTCGGCTACCGTACTGGAGGACCCGGGTTTGATTCCCAGGGGGGGTAAGAATAAATATGAGTGATTTGTTCACTATAATATTTATTCAATATTACCCTGGACTGGTATTTGAAGCGGAGGGCTGATCACCTTTCCTTCATGTGTAAACGATCAAGATAACACTGCGTTTATATGACGCAGTGCCTTATGCACCGTTGGGGTGCGGATAAGGGTTTTATTATTTATTATTATTATATTAGAAGCATACGAACATACTTCCCAAATATACGAAATTTTCTATCTTTTTATTATTTCGCGTTTCATTACTTTGTTTTTTGCGTTTCTCTTTAAGTGTATTATTTTTGCAATATTGTAGGTTAAAAGTGATCATTTTATTATTAATATCGATGTTTAATTTATTGAAAAAAAAACTAATATGAATTGAAAATTTTTACAAAACCTTGAAGTAATTTCTAACATACCATACTGTTCAAAATGTATACGAGATCTTTATAAATCATGACGCTAGATCTGACGGATTCGATATTTTTCTTTAGAGTACCGAAGCAGATATATCGGATTTTGGTAGGCAAAGGGTTAGTGATTTCCCATGAGCGATGACATTGACGCACCTCCAAAGTTGTTTTACAAACACATACTTACTATACACATAATACATAGCAGATACTATAGACATTAGAAGAAGCGCACATCCGACTATATGTTTTGTTTATTTTTAAAGAAACACAGATTACTTTAGATCATATCGCTCACTCCTTTCAACAAAGTCATTTATAAAAAAAAGAATTTTCAGGACATTATTTATAATGTTTAAAAATATAATAAAATGTATTAAAATAAATATCAAGCCACTTATTGAACTTTTTACTGTGCTACAGATCTTTTTAGGTAAAACCTGAATACTTTTTCTCCATTTGAATAATACGTTGTATATTTAAAAAAAAAATAACCTCTGCTAAAAACCATAATTAAATTTGTGGTATTTACAATCTCATTTCTATACTTTAACTGAAAATACCTCTTCAAAAAGTCTTATTGTTTTATTCATTTATCAAATACCATTAAATCCAATAAACAAGCGTCATTAATTACAAATAATATGAGAAAACAAAATTTACCTAGAAAAATGTGGGCCGTCTGGAAGCATGACCATTAAAAATGCAATTATAATCTACTAAAAATGAATTTGGAAAATAAAATAAATCTTGATATACCGGATATCAATAGATGTGTCTTAACCGTGCGTTGAAGTTTAAACACATATTTTCTATAGTACTAACAATTTTGTACAACAATTTCCTGAAAATTTAGCTCACATTACAACGAAGTCGACGTCAATTCCCGTTTTTCTTTCTAGTACATCTCGATTTTTTTTTGTTTTATAAAAAAAATATTATCGTCAAACCTTAATAACTAACTGACCATCACACCGTTTGATAAGACGATGTTTGGTAGATGTTCGAATGATGAAATAAGGAAAGAATGCAAAGCTGAGATAAGCATTTTCGATAAAAAAAATACTCCATTATTTATTAATAAGTTTTTATTGATCTATTTTTAACAATATTGAATTTATAATAATAGCACTGACTATAACTGACCCTCAAAATAATGCTAAGCATTTTTAAAATATGTATAAAATTTATAAACATAACCTGCATACACAGCGAAACAAAATTACCTTGGAAATTAGTGCAATCGCATGCACGATATATCTGATATATGAGCCAATATACCGAGAAACTATTTATTACTCATAAATAATTCATTGAAATATGTAAAAAATAAAAAAAATATGTTTTTAAGCATCCGATTCATCTAATATTAAAATAAGCCAAGGCAAAATAAGTACTAATATAAGTTTTATAAAATAAAACAACATTGTTTTAACCACTTTTTATTAGTACACTTTATCCAACCGATTTCGACAAGAATTTTGTCATCATCAGGGTTTATGTACTAAATTCTAAAACATTGAAATACTCAAAGTTAATTACCTATCCCTTACCAAAAACTTCCACGCACTCCGTTCACCATATGAAAATATGATTTAATAAATATGATTGAAAAAACTCCTAAATGTTGTTTTTGTTGTGCATTGCGTAGTGAATAAGTTTTTTTTTCTGTTTGTAATTGAAGTGTCCGCCTCCGTAGTTTAATGCTCAGCACGCTCGGCTATCGTTCGGAGGTCTCGGGTTCGATTCCCAGGAGGTGGTCAAATAAATATAAGTGATTTTTCACTCTAATATTTATTGGACTTTACCCTGCACTGGTACATGAAGTGGAGGGCTGATCACCTTCCCTTCGTTGATTAACGATCAAAAGAACACTGTGTTTATATGACGCAGTGCCCTATGCACCATTGAAGTGCGGATAAGGGTTTGAAGAAGATTTGAAGGGTAGTAAAATTAAAAGGAAATAGTGTTGGAAGTCTTAGAACTGCAAAGGGGGTGAATTAGAAAATACATATAATAAGGCATTAATAAAAACACCTTTTTTCTGAAAACAATTTCTAGCGAATGATTTATTCATAAAAATATTTAAAAGCTAAATACAAATTCAGATTGCATTAGTTACATTTAAATATTAATTTACAAGAATGGGGAATGAATGAGTGAGCAAAGAACGCAAAAACAAATAAATATGGTAAATTTAGTAGGAAAAATAAGCAGAAAATACACGAATCACTTGAGGAAAGAATTTCGCTGACTAGCGGTATTTTCAAAATTGCAACCTGGCAATACGTATAAAATGAGAATTGCCAATGTGGCGACATTACAGAACGAGCATTATACAACGTAAAAATGCAAATAAACGTTTTCAATGGTAACTTACATATTTATCGCAGATAAAAATGAAAACCATGAAAAAAATCTAGCTGATCAAAAATTTTAGAACGAAAATAATACACATAGGTACATTAAAAATTGTAAAATAATCTATGAAAAAATGGTAAACAAATCAAACGTTTAAAAAGAAAAGTTTGTGAATCCTGTATACTGCCAGTGAGCACAATTGCACTAGAGACTATGGCTCTGACAAAGAGAAATGCAGAGAAGCTCGAGTGCACACAGCGATCCATGGAAAGATCCATGCTTGGTTTTAGCCTGAGGGATAAAATTAAAAAATAATATTCATTCAAACCCTTATCCGCACCCCAATGGTGCATAGGGCACTGCATCATACAAACGCAGTGTTATCTCGATCGTTAACATATGAAGGAAAGGTGATCAGCCCTCCACTTCAGGTACCAGTCCAGGGTAATATGGAATAAATATTACAATGAAAAAATCACTTATATTCATTTGACCCCCCTGGGAATCGAACCCGGGACCTCCAGAACGGTAACCGAGCGTACTGACCATTACACTACGGAGGCGGACTAAAAATTAATGTACTAGAAAAAAAGTATGAATTGCGTATATCTTGTATTGCGTGGTAAAACTCAATGGCAATGGGCAGGACATACAGTGAGACAGGACCCCACAAGATAGACCCCAAGAATTCTACATGAGGGTGATATTAAATAAATATGAGAGTGAAAATCACCCATATTTATTTTGATCCCCCTTGGGAATCGAACCTGGGACCTCCAGCATGGTAGCCAACGATAAATAAAAAAAATTATACTGAAATATTAGAGTCTCACTTTTCAACAGTTGCCATTATGATTGATTTATTTAATATATCCACCTTGAAGTCTGTACTCTCTCAGCATTTCTTCTCCATGTAATAATGGATAAATTTAAACGTTGTTTTTCACTCTCTCTCGCTGCTCGCTGATAGTGTGTGAAGGAGACGTGTATCTACCAGTGCTTACTATTTGTTATTATATTATATTTTATGTTTAGAACTTTCTGTTTCTCTATTAGTGTATTCATTTGTGTATTTTTATATTATATACTTCGGCTGTCCAAACTTAAAACATAGTGAGGAACAATTTTTTGTAGTGCGTTTTTTTTGCATTTTTGCACTTAGTAGAATCTACTTAGTCCAAAAATGCCAAAAAAACGTACTAAAAAAAATGTCCCTTACTGTGTTTTGAGTTTGGACAATGTACATATTAATCATGTTAACCTCTAAGCTGCTCGATTTCGAGTGTCAAACTTTCCGTCCCGTGCTGGATTATTTTACATTACAATATTTTTGACAAAAAAAAGCATATTTTTGCCTATTTTTTGTAGTGAAACTTTCGGATATCCACATAGATGTTCACAGTACACAATGCATTTTACTTATTATGTTTTTATGGTGTATTTACACAAAAATATTAACATTTACGGACTAGCGGCCTAAAGTATGGCGGCTGTATAGAAGACGCGGCTGTCGTATCTGCGGAGCACGAGCCGACCGGAAGTATTCACGATAAAGTTGACACTAAATTAAAATAATTTTGATATTTTATGACAATAAATCAAAGAGAACTAATTTATCCATGCCTCAAACCAAATTTAAGTGCAAAAAATTATCCATAGGTATTGATATAAGTACGTAAAGTTGAAAAATGACTATGCATGCGATTCGCAGTCAACGGTACTTCTATAAAAAACGACAATAGATGCGATCCGCAGCTTACGGGTTAAAGGCATAAGCTGTTCAATAAATAAATAAATAAATTATCCCTGAGGTTCTTCAAGCACACGAACAGAAAGTGTTCTCATTACAAAGTATGTACTGTATGTGTATTAACGTTACGTGATGTACTACGTTCTGGTATTGTGAAATGACAGTGCGTTTATATACGGTAAATGACGTTTACGTTGTTTCATTTCCTTTCTCTTGTGTATTATATAATGCGAGTGTGTGTATGTGCGTGTCGCATTGTAGTAACCGGATTTTAATGACAATATGGCTTGATGTCTTGTTAATACATCGTTTTACAATATTTGCAATGAAAGCTTCATGTATTATAATCTTTTATTTATTGTTTCGGCATTAACTTTGTGGTAAGACATGATAAAATGATTAAAGAAAACACTTCGTTTTTTACCACTTCAGTTTTATTATAGACTACATGTTTCAGAAGTTAATCTTCCATCATTCACTAAATTCATTCATCACTCTCATAAATTAAAATTATTACACTTTGTTCCATATAAAGGCCAAATTATGAATTATCTTGAAAATTTAGAAATCCAAACAAACCTAAATTCTAATAATAATTTATCAAATAATATATTGTTTCAAAATTCTTCACTTTTACTTTCCATTTTTCCTTTGTTTTCAAACTCCGTCCCTTGACTAACCCCTTCCCCTTACTTTCCCCTTTCCTTATTTATAGAACAATTTTATATTTTATATTTTAGTTATTATACAGACCTGAATGATGGATGTTTAACTTCTGAAACATGTAGTCTATAATAAAACTCAAGTGGTAAAAAACGAAGTGTTTTCTTTAATCATTGTTATAATCTTGCTTACTTCAACCTTAACCATTAAATTTACATTTAAAATTGAGTACACGATCGTCTTTTCGCTATGACAGTAAATTTATAAACACCAAAAATTGAATGACACTGAAAAGTTAACGAGATGACTTTGATTTAAATATAAAAAAAATTACTTTATAAGAGTAAAACACTTTTGACTTTGTTCATGTCAAAACAACTACAACATTTTGAGTGTAACCAAATACTTGTTCACAAATCTGGATTATCTCCAATTATAGGATTTATTATTCTTATATAAATATATATATTTTAAATTATAAGCTGGTTAAATTTATTTATTTTCTGGTCAAATTATAAGCTTAATTAATAAATATGATAATGATATTTTCTGGCATTTCTCACGTTTTCATCTCACCAATAGATGTCTCTAGTGAAATTACTGTCTATCATTAGATTCCTAATTGTCCATCAAACCTCCTCCTTTAGTTTTTCCCTCTACCTCCTTCCTTAAACTCCCTTTTTCCTTTGCCTTCCTCGTTATCATCAACTTGTAACTTGTAATTTATGTTTTTTTTTCATAGTTCAAGCACTATCTACCCTCGGAATGTAAACAACTATATATGGTATCAAAAGTTTTGACCAATAACTGCTTTTAAGCAATAAGCCCGCCAATGTACTCATTTCTTTTCTGTTCAAAAAGTCTAAATAAATAAAAACATAATTAAATCTATAATTAAATTGAAACTTTGTTTTAAAATCACTGTAAATATTTTATTATAACTTAATTATAGTGTCTACCGGTATCGAAGCTAACCGCTTCTTTATCAAGACTGACTAATTAATCAGTCTTGATAAAGAATTTATCGGTCTTGATGAAGAAGCGGTTAGCTTAGAAACCGGAAGACATTATAATTTACTTATAATAAAATATTTATAGTGATTTTTAAACAAAGTTACATATAAATTATAAAAGGGAAAAATCACAAAGTTAGTGCTTCAAATATAAATTATATAAATCAATATATTTTTAAGGTAATGCACGCGTAACGACGACAAAACGTAGATGATGATAGACCGGTGTGGCGTTTTATTCTTTCTACCTACCCCTGCGGGAAGTGGCGTGATGGTCAGTTAGTTAACTACGCACATTGTAATAAAAGTTGCGATGGTAATGATTGCATCTAGGGCGGGAAACTATGCCGCGTGAAGTAACATAAGAACGCGACCGGCAATACGGTGGTCTGCAGTGCCAGTGGCTTCCTCAGGCCTCGCGTGAGAAGCCAGCACTTCAAGTTGTAATAATTCACACAACAAATTGCGTTTTACATCACGAATCATTGGCCAATCGTCGATAAACCTTTTACAAATTTGTACTGACGATATTACAATTTTAATAAACACGTTACTGATGTTTTTAAATGTAATGCACGCGTAATTCCGACGATGCAACAAGGACAAGTTATTTTCTAATATTCTATTGTTAATAAATCGACGGTCCCTATGTAAAGTTAATTAACTTTCGGAAAATAAAAAAAACTTTAAATAATTATCAAACATTTAAAACTAAAATAATAAACAATGATTAAAGAAATCACTTCGTTTTTTACCACTTGAGTTTTAGATAGACTACATGTTTCAGAAGTTAAACTTCCATCATTCAGGTCTGTATAGTAACTAAAATATAAAATATGAAATTGTTCTATAAATAAGGAGAGGGGAAAGTAAGGGGAAGGGGTTAGTCAAGGGACGGAGTATGAAAACAAAGGGAAAATGGAAAGCAATGGTGAAGAATTTTGAAACAATATATTATTTAATAAATTATTATTAGAATTCAGTTTTTTTTGGATTTCTAAATTTTCAAGATAATTCATAATTTGGCCTTTATATGGAACAAGGTGTGATAATTTTAATTTATGAGAGTGAAATGAGTGATTAGTATCTATAAAATAATAAACACGTAAGACTCACCACAACCTAGACTCCATACCAAGGAATATTTTTTTTATTTTTAATTTACATTGTATATAAAAAAAAGTAATAATTGTAAAACGAACTCCCTCTCTAAACACAAGTATCTACTTTATTAGAGAGGTAGAAACGTTATATTTGAAATGTATTGTAAATTTACCAACTATTTTGTATTATTTAAATATGTATTTTGTAAAAAAAGTACTCTGTCTGCAAATCTGTTACTTTACACGAGAGAGATTAGAAGATTTTTTCAACTTTTTAAAATTTTTATTTACAAGCGGTTTTATCTGAAGTTCTTAACTGGAATTATTCATTCAAAAACACGATAAAATAATGTATTAAATCGTTTTAAACTTTATGCTTTGTCAAAATTAAGTAGTTAGCGTTTTAGAAGTTCAATTCATTTATTTGATTTATTATATATATATTACAACTTTCAATGAATACTGGCGCATGAACTCACTGTAAATCCAGATATCAATAAATCAGTCGATTAAACGTGAGAATATGATTTATGTATAGAATATGAATATGTCTGCCTCCGTAGTGTAATGGTCAGCATGCTTCTTTACCGTTCTGTAGGTCCCGGGTTCGATTCCCAAGGGGGGTAAAATAAATATAAGTGATTTTTTCACTGTTACATATATTCAATATTACCCTGGACTGGTACCTGAAGTGGAGGGCTGATCACCTTTCCTTCATGTGTAAACGATCAAGATAACACTGCGTTTATATAACGCAGTGCCCTATGCACCATTGGGGTGCGGATAAGGGTTTATCATATGATTTATAGAGAATTTATGGAAATTATAACTCACATCGATTAAAACGTTAAATATGTCATTAAGATATTTATACTCTTATTGCTCGCACCACAGCCGACTACAATCAGCTTTGAATTATAAATTTGCATTTTCGAATCACAATTTTTCCGCCTCTGATGCATAGGGATGACCGTGCTGAATGTCAAATTATCACACGGCAATTAATGTTGGTGAATCTTGTTAAAATTAGAATCAGAAGAAGACCAAAGAAAACTTGGTATGATCAAGTTTTTCTTACTAACTAAACATCACGCCGCTACGCTGTAGGAGTAGGCTGAGAGAATAGAACGCCGCACTGCTCTGTCTTTGCAAATATTCTTCGTCTTTTTTTACATAGTACATACATACATACATTATCAATACAACGTCAAATATTTAAAATGGTAATGCTAGCGAATGAAATTGGAAATAGAAGCAGAAAAAGACAGAGGAAATCTTGGAATGATCAAGTACTTCTCACTAACTAACTAACTAACCATCACACCGAAGAGATATTAGAACACCTCTGTCTTTGCACACATTTTTTGCCTCTTTCACATTTATTCATCTCCTCGTGCATACATACACAAATAAATGTATCAAGTAATTCATATATATAAATATGTACTTGAATGTGGTCAAGTCGGGAGTCGGAATAATCGGCGGATTTGTATGAGGAGATGCATGAACGTGGAAGAGGCGAAGAATGTCCACAAAGACAGATTGGTGTAGCGATCTATTATCTCTGCTTATCCCTGTGGTAAGCGGCGTAGTGGTTAGTTAGTAAGTTTTTTTTAATGATTTTGTTATGTAAAATGTGCTCCGAGAAAACCCATTGAAGACATATCGCTCACTGCTTTCAACAACGTCATATATCAAAATACTTGAGTTTTCAGGAGATTGTTTTTAAAGCTGAAAATTAAAATAAAATGTAAAAAAAAAATAAATATCAAGCCACTTTTTAAACTTTTTACTGTGCAACAGATCTTTTTAGGTAAAACCTGATTGTTTTTTCTCCATTTGAAAAATATTTAGTATATTTTATTTTCGTCCGCCTCCGTAGTGTAATGGTCAGCACGCTCGGCTACCGTTCTGGAGGTCCCGGGTTCGATTCCCAAGGGGGGTAAAATAAATATAAGTGATTTTTTCACTGTCATATTTATTCAATATTACCCTGGACTGGTACCTGAAGCGGAGGGCTGATCACCTTTCCTTCATGTGTAAACGATCAAGATAACACTGCGTTTATATGACGCAGTGCCCTATGCACCATTGGAGTGCGGATAAGGGTTTTTTTTATATTTAAAAAAATAATTCAACAATACCTTTTCTTCAAAATGCGAAAACAACACTTTCCGCCCTGTAGCGGGTAAATATTAAGTTAAAAACGTGCAGCTTTTGCTAGGATAAAGTTCATTTTCTGGGCATTACGAAAACATGCACAACTGAAAGTTGACGATTTTTGATATATGACGTTGTTGAAAGGAGTGAGCGATATAATTGTAAGCTTAGTTGCTTTCTTTAAAGATTTTTGTAAGTTATAAATATACTTACTTTGGAAAATAAATAAATAAAATTAAATTAATATGAGGTTTTATAAAATTTTGGCGGACGCTTTAAGAATTTTTGGGCTTGTCTTGTTACATAATATTTTTACCAAATTCAGTTTTTAGACGAGAATGAAGGTCAAACAGAGAAGGTGTTTGTGAATCTGGGTCAATTTCTTAGACAATTTGTTGCTTATAAACATCACGACCAACGTATTAAATTACGTCGTATAATATAAAAACACACTTTATTTAATAACCAGCTATACTCGGCTGCGCATTCCTGTGACTCAGTCTGTTAAAATAGAAAAAAACCAAATATAAAACACCCATTTTCAATATCTATCATTTCACAGTACTTGAGAGGCAATGAAAATATCAGTTACCTGTGAAACAAAAAACCAATCCAAATAAACAAAGTGACAGTAGCTGTCAAAAAGCACGCTATCCGCCATGATCAATGTCAAGCATTTTACTTTTAAAAAAAAAGGTATAACCCGCAAAGCGTCTATTTTAGATGCTTGAAGGTAAATGTAATGTAATAAGTGTCTTGATATTCATTTTTAATACATTTTACTATATTTTTAAACATTAAAAACGATCTCTTGAAAAATCAAGTTTTTTGATATATGACGTTGTTGAAAGGAGTGACCGATATATCTACTAAACTACATATCGCTCACTCCTTTCAAGAACGTCATAAATAAAAAAACGTCAATTTTCAGTTGTGCATATTTTCGGAATGCCCAGAAAATGTACTATATCCCAGAAAAAAGGCATATTTTTAACTTAATATTTACCCGCTACAGGGCAGAAAGTGTTGTTTTTGCATTTTGAAGAAAAGGTATTGTTTAATTATTTTTTTAATGAACTTAATATTTTTCAAATGGGAAAAAAACCTTCATGTTTTACCTAAAAAGATATGTTGCACAGTAAAAATTTCAGTAAGTGGCTTGATATTTATTTTTAATACATTGTATTATATTTTCAAACTTTAAAAACGTTCTCCTAAAAAATCGAGTATTTTGATTTATGACGTTCTTGAAAGGAGTGAGCGATATATATCTTTGCGTAAAGTATTTTTTTCAGATCATTTATTTTGGATCCCCGAATGGGTTCTATTTTATATATAATATGTCAGGCAGCTGGTTAATATATTTTATAAAAGTATAATGTATTATCAGTGTATACGTAATACTTATGGCAAGCCATATCGCGTTTCTTACACTCGCTCTAAGCAAGTCGTCGCTAACTGGCATTTTCCCCAGGAAAGTAGTTTGTCTCGTTTCGTTACGTGTTACGTCACATTCGCGGAGAGGAGAGAGTTGTCGGAAATTCTTCCCAAAACAGTCTGCTTAGCTCGTAACTTGAAAATTATGTAGTTCTTAAATGGCGCTTTAATGTTATGGTAAAAATCAGTAGTGGCCAACCTTTAGAATTCCATACGCCAATTTTTACAGAGCAGTTTTTATTTAATTTATTTGTTAAACGTTTTACACACACACACACACACACACATATACACACACACTCACATATATATACACACACACACACGCACACACGCACACACACGCACACACACACACACACACACATACTTATATCGGAATTCACGATAGGAAAGAGCACAAGCTCCGAGAACAACAGAACTTAGTCCTAACTAAAGCAGAAGCAGAAGAAGAAGAAGGTGTGCATGAATATATTAATTCAATTAAATATACTACAGGGTGGGGCAAAATTAATCACCCACTGCAAAATAACTGTTATTTTTGCGAATGGCGTTTTTGCAAATAATTTACGTCATTACATTATTGTAAATTAGATAGCAATAAATGCAAATAAAGATTTAAAGTGACAAAAAGGATTAAGTTAGGATTTAAAGTCATCGAAAATAATAATTTGAAGTGACAAAAATAAATTTTTGTCGCTTTAAATCATTATTTTTGGTTTAGTAAAAGTGTTAGAAAACAAAATTGGATGATTAATTTCTCGCCACCCTGTATGAATCCATAGTTTATTTTTTTCGAATACCGCATTGGACTGTGGTCCAAAGCCTTTAAACATGGAATAAAATAAAACGATATTTTTTTTAAAGGAAAATTGAAGCGAAAACCTTTGAACGTTGCATTAATGTCACTCATATCTTTGAATCACATAAAATGCAACGATAAATTTTTATTATTATTGTATTTATTTCATCATATACATATTTAAAAATTCAAATACAATGACGAGTCCTTAACGGGTTTCCCCGTGCCGATGGCACATTTTACAAGACTTGTTTCCTTAAGCCCCGGTATTCGTTAATTAGCAACTTGATATTCTCTACAACATTTCGAGTGTGTCCAAATACTTGTTCACAAAATCTGGATTATCTCCAATTACAGGAGTTATTTTCATATTATTTTTTGACATCTCATCAAAGATGAAGAAGAATATGGATGTCTGGGCATTTACGGGGCTGACGATCGTCATAGGCTGGTTTAAGTGATCACTTTACACACGTGTAACATTCACCAATTCTACCCATTATTGACAACCACACTACTCAAATTCTTGGAAGTTCTATATATTTGAACCAATTTAGAAACCTTGTTCTTGAATCACTAGAGCTTCACTAGAGACATCTATTGGTGAGATGTAAACAAGCTTTTTACTAAGCAGAAACTCCTCAGACGGTCGTCAGCCCCGTAAATGCACAGACTTCCATATTCTTCTTCATCTTTGATGAGATGTGAAAAAATAATTTTCTCTAAATCCAGGAAACATTTTACGTAATTGATCTATTATCCAATAGATGTCTCTAATGAAGTTCTAGTAATTCAAGAACAATGTTTCAAAATTGGTTCATATTTATAGAACTTCCAAGAATTTGAGTAGTGTGGTTGTCAATAATGGGTAGAATTGGTAAATGTTACACGTGTGTAAAGTGATCACTTAAACCAGCCTGTGACGGTCGTCAGCCCTGTAAATGCCCAGACATCCATATTCTTCTTCATCTTTGATGAGATGTCAAAAAATAATATGATAAATAACTCCTTTAATTGTACATAATCCAGATTTGTGAACAAGTATTTGGACATATTACTCCGTAGTGTAATGGTCAACACGCTCGACTACCATTCTGTAGGTCCCGGGTTCGATTCCCAGGGGGCTTCAAATAAATATGAGTGATTTTCCACTGTAATATTTATTCAATATTACCCTGGACTGGTACCTGAAGCGGAGGGCTGATCACCTTTCCTTCATGTGTAAAAACGATCAAGATAACACTGCGTTATATGACGTAGTGCCCTATGCACCATTTGGGTGCGGATAAGGGTTTTAAATTTGGACACACTCAAAATGTTGTAAATAAATGAAGAGAGATTGATGTGGCGTCCTATTCTCTCTGTCTACCCCTGCGGGAAGCGGCATGATGATTAGTTAGTTAATAAGTTCTATTAAAATAAAATATTTCTTTGTATAATATTAAATAAAACAAGGATGTGACTCGAATGCTCACGTGTCCGCAAATTTGTACGCAAGGGAAGGGGTCAAATCAGGTTTTAATGAACAAATACGTACATATAACGTACGTGCGGCTATGTGGGTAACGCAAACCTACATTAATAATTTATTCGATTCCACGGTCTTGGAATTCCACACGTTTTACCACATAAAAAAAATCTGCTTCTCTATGAATTTTTGGAAACTGCTTACGCGCGTATATCGTAGTCATACACGAGAAAGTGACCAAGTGCATTTTTACAAAAACGTGATCATTGACTATTTGATACCTTATTAGCTTAATATTGCCATGGAAAAAATCCCAAAGGATTTTAAACTTGGAAGTATAATAATGACTAACTGCATTGATGTTTATTTTGTTGCCAAGCAAAAGTGACTTTAAGTAACGTTTTGTTAGTGGTCACTTTCTCCTGTACGACTACGATTTGTATGTAATAATGCTAAAATACAATTGTAAAATGAAACGATAATGACAAACAATATAATCCTTAGTATTTTTTTTTCTTTTAAAATGTTAGTAAGATTAGCATATAGCCACTCACTGTCTACCCGTCTCTTCGTCAGGACAAGATTGAGAAGCGACGGGTACGTCTCGAAAACAGTCGGCAAAATCTCGGTGAATGGATAATAGCCGAGGAACACCGAAAAAATGACCTCGGCATAATCAACACTTGAATGAGGTCAGTTCGGGAGTAGGAATGATTGGCGGTTATGTATCAGGATATGAGCGAATGTGAAAGAGACGAATAATGTTTTCAAAGACAGGGTGGTAAATCGGCGTGATGGTTAGTTAGTTATTTAATTAGTTCACGTATTCATTCATTCGAACCCTTATTCGCACCCCTGTGGTGCTTAGGGCACTGCATCATATAAACGCAGTGTTATCATAAAGGAAAGGGGATCAGCCCTCCGCTTAAGGTAGCAGTCCAGGGTAATATTAAATAAATAATAGAGTGAAAAAATCACGGGTACATCACCTTTTTTTTTTTCAGGCTCGCGACCCAACCGCATCTCCCCTCCATCTCAGATGAGTACGTGTACCTTTTCCTGCACTCGAATTTCTTTGAGACAAAGGCAACCAAGGACACCATAGAATGCTACTTCACCCTGCGCACAGCCACCCCAGATCTTTTCGCGGTGCGCAATCCCCACACCGCGAGACTAAAGCTGGCTCTGGACATAACGTGAGTATAATTAAAAATTTGTTCAAAAAGGTCTATTGTGTCTTCGTGTTTATTCTCTAGTTCCAATCCTAGTATTTTAAATGTAAATTCACAGTGAAATTGGGATACAATTTTATGTTATTTCACATTTTCAATAAATTTCGCAACTTAGTTAAAAAAAATTGCTTTGTAAGAGCAGATCTGTCAGGAAGCCTAAATGCTTCTGTATCAGATCTGGGCATGCGGTGGGACATCTTTCAATAAAAAGTTCCAATCCTAGGGATCGGTTGGTAGAAATTTACTGTGTTTCTTCCTCCATTGCACTCGTTCGGTGATCCTCTTCAGTCCTGTGCTCGTCTAGGTTCAGGAGGTACAGCCATATTGGATCCAGATATTCCCAGCTAGGGCTCCCTTAATTATACTGTGCTGGAGATCTTTATATTGCAGGACATGACTCACTATGGCGTTTGAAAAGTGTTTGGTGTACTTTACCCTCCTGAAAACTATTTCTTTTGTATTGCGGTCTCTCTAGGAAATTTATTCCCTCCAGTAAACTGTGCAAGAGATCTTTATGTTGCCAAACATAACCCATATATTCCGCAATCCTCTTTGCTATGGTGTTTGGTGTTTGCCAGATGCCTGGTATCCTTAATCCTCCTGAAAACCTCACCATTCGTAATGTGATCTCTCCAGAAAATTCACTCCCTCAGTTTGCTGTGTAGGAGATCTTCATGTCGCAGAATATGGCTCATTTGCTCCACAATCCTCTTTGCTATGGTGTTTGGAGTTTCCCGTATGACAGGTTTCCTAAATCCTCCTGAAAGCGTTTTCATTCGTAATGTAGTCTTTTTAGGAAATTCATTCCTTCAAGTATTGCACAGGCAACAGATCTTCATGTTGCAACACATGACCCACCCACTCCGCACTTCTCTTTTCTTTGGTATTTGCCAGACGTCTGATTTCCTTTGTCCTTCTCAAAAGCTCTTCATTCTTAAAGTGGTCTCTCCAGGAAAATCATCAAAAGTAGGTATTCATCTGTATCTATTAGACCTATAAAGAGCCATTTTATCTTTTGGGCCTAAAAAGGGCCGTTTCGTCTTCTTCCTTATTCTTTTAAAGAAAATATGAAAGTAAAACATGGAGTTGGTAAAACAATGATGATGGAATACTGAATGCAGTCAAAATACGATCTCTAGTGGCGAATGTGTAGCAAAATGGCGTATGATAGATGTTTAATTGGTGATATAAGAAAAAAATGCAAGACTGATATATAAGCATTATAAATAAAATTAAGAAAAGTGTGTGAAAAATGTGAATCGAATGAAAGGACAGGGGTCCAAGGAGAGATAATAAGGAACTTATCATGAACAGCCGGGTGTTTTCAGTCAAATTGTTCAAGCATTTGATTAAATACGCACAAACCATGAAACACCAAATCCTCGAACACACTTAACAATGACCTTCCACCTTTGGACGCAAAGCCAATAAATCTACCACGACCCAGTGATGCAAAAAGCGCTACTAACCTGTTTTGTTAATAAATTTACTATTCATTGGTAAGCAATTATAACATAATTTAAAAAATGGTCGTAATTACTCTGTCGTCAGAAGTTAGGATTCATTACTACTTATACTAATACTATCACATCGTTTTCCTGGACGTGTAGGCACAGAGGATGGAACGCTAAGCTCGTTTGTCCTGAGATATACTCCTATACAGCTTCCTTCACATCCATACATCTCGTCATACATTCTCTCCGACTTTTGATATTTTTTTACTCATTCTCTCATTATCCCTTTGCTCCACGTGTCATACCACCTTAAAGTTCTTTTCAATAATCCCTAGTTTAGCCTAAAATTTCTTTTTAATATCTTCATTTTTATGTTATTTGTTGTTTCGGCATTTACTTTGAGGTATGACATTATTAAATTACAAAAAATACACACGTTTTTTACCACTTGACAAACACAAACTCCATGTCCTAAAGAAATAAAAAAATGGATGGTATAAAAATACTTAAGAAAAAAATTAAATCTCTATACATTTAAATCTTGAAAAAATATACAAAAAAAGACTATTATATATTTTACTATATAACATTAAACCAAAGTCCCTCTCCAAGCAAAAGAGCACAGTCTCTTTTATGGAGAGGCACAGCGAATCGAAATATAAAAGTTCTCCATATGTATAAATGATTCAAATGTATTATGTTATAAATAAAAATATATTAAATGAATAAAAAAAAAGAAAAAAAAGTCATCTATAGGTATATATGAAAGCATGGAAGCATCTGTAGCTTCAAATATGTAAAACGTGGAAAAAACAAGTGTTGGATTAAGAAAGCTTTTATTTAGCACGGACCCTTTTCTTAAGATGTATGCAAGATCCTAAACGGATTATTTTACATACTGGGAGACGCCTGCCTTATTGCGAAGTGTAAAAATAACTTTTAAGAGGAGCAAACAAGATTTGCGAACAAGTATCTGAAAACACTCAAAATACTGCAAGGTTTAAACCTTTTGATGAACGATTTCAGCCACATGGTCGCCCTCCCTCAGAAGACAGCCGAAGGATACAACATCCTTTGCTACAGGCTGGCCGACTCAGACTACACGAAGCTGAACTTCTCGGATGCTGTGCGACTCTTCTGCATGTTCAACGACATCAGACTGTCGGAGGATGGGCTCAGCGAAGGGTACATCGTGATCTTCGACATGAAGAACTGCTCTCTGGGACATCTGACGCGCGTGTCACTGCCTGCCCTGAGAGCCTTCATGATGTACATCCAGGTGAATAAAAAAAAACCAAATAAAGTCACTTGAGATCGACCCAAGCTCTTTGGCCTTAAGGCCAAAAAACTTTGAATTTTGTTAAGTATTATAGATAGTGTTTTAGTATTAATCAGTCTTGAAAAAGAAGCGGTTAGCTTTGTAACCGATAGACACTATAATCAAGTTATTATAAAATATTTATAGTGATTTTAAAGCAAAAATTTATTCTAATTATTTATTTAATTTTTTTTAACATCTCAACATGAATGAAGGAAAATATGGAAATTCTTGGTCATTTTTAAATATCTTAACATAGATGAAGAAAAATATACAAGTCTGGGTATTTATAGGCCTTACCACCGTCATTTTGTTGACATCTCAACATAGATGAAGAAGAATATGCAAGTCCGGGTCATTTACAGGTTCCTGTTCTTCCTTATCTTTATTGAGATGTCAAAAATAATGTAAAAAAATACTCCTGATTGGAGATAATCCAGATTTGTGAACAAGTATTTGGACACATTCAAAATGTTGTTCATATATGGTAATTAACGTCGAAATTCACAATGCTTCTAAATGGTGCAGTGCTCCATGCACCATTAAGTAAGGATAAAGGTAACAAGAAGATTTTAAACGTGTAAAAATGTTTTTTTTATAACCGTTACAAAATACAGTGAGAGTTTTATGGTACATTTTACATCATATGTTTACGAATGTTAATAAATTTATTTTTTTCTTTCATAAATCATATTTTAGCATATTTTTCAAATAGAATATTTATATTAATATGCTGCAAGGTGTATGATTACCATATGTAAAGATAAAGATTTTATGTTGTGTATTATTTTATATATAAAGGGTCCGCCAAATAACTTTTTTTTTTTGAAAATGCTATAAAAAAAAAACTACTGAATATTTTCTCAAATTTCTTTTTTTATTTATAAGTACAATCCTTCCGGTTAATAATGAAAAATAATTTCATTCAAATGGCTGCCTCGGCTGGCCATGCAGTAGCCTACACGATCGGTCCAATTTTTAAGCACATTATCGATTGTGTGCAGCTGTATTTCACCAATGGCTTCACGAATATTGTCCTTTAAAGCGTCAATTGTCTCTGGCTTGTCGGCGTAACATTTATCTTTGAGGGCACCCCACAAATAATAGTCCAACGGTGTCAAATCGCAGCTCCGAGGTGGCCAAACGACATCAGCTCTGCGGCTGATAATGCGATCTTCAAAAACAGGGCGCAAAACATCGAGTGTAGCTTCGGCTGTGTGGCACGTAGCGCCGTCCTGTTGAAACCAAATGTTGCCAATATCCTCCTCTTCAATTTTTGTGAACAAAAATCCGTTCAACATGGCCCGATAACGATCGCCATTGACTGTAACGGCCACTCCTTGCTCATTTTCAAAGAAAAATGGCCCAATTATGCCTCTGGACCAAAATCCGCACCAAACAGTGACTCGTTTTGGGTGTACCGGCTTTTCAATGTATGCGTGCGGGTTTTCTGTGCCCCAAATACGACAATTTTGCTTGTTTACATACCCGCCAAGATCAAAATGAGCTTCATCCGAAAAGATGATTTTTTTGGCAAAATCGGCATCTTCTGTAAGTCGATCGCAGGCCCACTCAGCGAAGCGAAAACGCATTGGATGGTCAGTTGGCTTCAACTCCTGAACCAATTGGACTTTGTATGGCGTCATACCAAGGTCTTTATGCAAAATTCGTCTCAATGATGTCTCCGAAATGTTCAATTGTTGAGAACGACGGTGAATTGATGTTGATGGCGCTTCACGCACACTTTCTGCCACAACATCGATATTCTCGGGTGTACGCACTGTTTTTGGCTTTTCACGCTTTGGTTTATCGATGAGGATGCCAGTTTCTTTCACTTTTTTCACAAGATAACGAACATACGGAGCTGACGGTGCTTCTCTTCTTCCAAAAACCGTACGCAATTTTCGCACACATTCTGCAACATTACCATGATTTTCAAAGTAATGTCGCAATATTTCCCAGCGTTGTTCAAGCGTATACACAACCATATTCGCTCAGCGGAAGGATAAAACTAATTATCTGTCAAATCAGACATGAGCTAAGTGTTACCATTCACGAAATAAGCACTAGTTGAAAAAAAAAACTTTAGATGGCGGACCCTATATATGTATTATGACGAAATGACATAAGGTGATATGATAATTTATCTATATAAAATTTTGTAAGAATCTTTTATTTTATGAAGACCAAAAATAAGGTCAACTAATTTAAAAAAAAAAAAATTACTATGATTTTTTATATATTTTTTTATGACAAAATAAGTTCAATTTGATTTATGAGTTTTAATTCACTTTGTCAGAAAAAAAAGTAAAATTATGATTTTCAATCCCTACGTTGTTGCATATAAAACAGAATTTCGCCTAGCCTCTCATCAGTCGATATCGGTAGCGACAAAACCTGGTCACTGGTCAAATAAAATATATGTAGAAAAAACTATACAGTTGTTATTTTATTATAAAAAATACATTACCACCAAGAAATCTCAGAACAAAACTGAATAATCATATGTAAATTAATTAAAATTATTAATTCATAACCCCTCACCGAGATTTTCAAGTCTAGCGGTTTCGAGACGTACCCGTCTCTTCGTCAGGGCAATCAATACCACAACATGCAAACGATACTACCCGTCACTACCAAAGTAGTATTTAAACACTGAAACTTCACAAAATGATTAACACATGTGATTTTTGGTCGACTCGAAGACCAACATGCACTAAAGGTTTCAGCACATACATGCGTTACGAGCCGTTAAACATGCTCTAGTGCATATTTTTCAGTTAAACATGCTCTAGTGCATATTTTTGTTTGTTATTTTTGTTTGAATATTTTTGTTTGTTTTTAGGACGCTCACCCTTGTCGCCTGAAGCGCATACACGTCGTCCACACCGCCTTCTTCATCAACCAGGTGATGTGCCTGATCAAGCCCTTCATCAAGTCCACTCTGATGAGTCTACTGCATCTCACCACCAATGGACCAGCATCCGTGGTAGACGCGGAACTCCTCCCATCCGACTATGGCGGACCCCTAGAGTCCCTGGAAGAGATGCACAAAGAACAGAGGGTCCTCATGGAGAAGATCTACAAAGACTGGCTCATCGACTCTGAGACGTTCAAGGTCGAAGAGAAGAAGAGGATCAAGAAACCCAGCCGAGGGCTGTTCTCTGGCTTCACGGGAAACTCCTTGAAGAACTTGGAGATTGATTGATCTCGAATCAGTTGGAGCAAGATTTCGGTGACTTGGTCAAAGCTTTATTACGTTTTTGATATTTTTGAGGAACCGCTTCAAAAACAGGGTTATTGTTGATTATATTTTTATTTTAGACAGTTTTATTTGGTTATTTTATAGGTTGACAGAGTGTGGCTCATTTGAGCCTTCAGTTGAGAATTTTGTAAAGTTTAATCCAATTGAACATAGATGAGATTTTTTGCGAATTAATTCACATATCGCTCACTGCTTTCAACAATGTCATATATCAAAAATCGCCCATTTTCAGCTGTGCATATTTTCGGAATGCCCAGATAAATAAAGAAAAAAAACTTTTTTGCTTTTGTAGAAACTAGAGCCATTTTTTTCAATTTTCTTGAATTGATTTTTTTTTTTTTAATTACGATTATTTTTTTTTGGTAAACATCAAAGTCTTATAAATTCAAGAATTGTCATAAAAGCAAAGAAATGTAAAATAACAGAAATTCATGTTCGAAAATGAATATTTCTTGTAGTTCTCTTATGTTGGAACGGGTTTTCTCGTATTAAACCCTAAGTGTAATCTCCCATCATATACTCATCATACTGCCCTTGGTAACGTACGTAGAAATTTAAGTTTTTAAGTGTCCTAGAATCAAAATTCAGGCATAAGAACAGAAACCCAAAAAAATGTTGACTTGTGTTATATTTTGAGTCAATGACACAACACTTCAATCTTAACAGACTTTTATTTGACCAGTTGATTATCCACATATTTTATTATTATTTTATTCAGACATGGATTATTCACCCTACGGATGATATCGCTCACTCCTTTCAACAACGTCATAAATAAAAAAATTTGATTTTTCAGGAGATCGTTTTAAAGTTTAAGAATATAATAAAATGTATTAAAAATAAATATCAAGCCACTTATTAAACTTTTTACTGTGCAACAGATCTTTTTAGGTAAAACCTAAGGGTTTTTTCTCGATTTGAAAAATATAAAGTATATTTTAAAAAAAAAAACAACAATACCTTTTCTTCAAAATGCAAAAACAACACTTTCTGCCCTGTAGCGGGTAAATATTAAGTAAAAAATATGCCGCTTTTGCTGGGATATAGTTCATTTTCTGGGCATTTCTAAAACATGCACAACTGAAAATTGACGATTTTTGAAATATGACGTTGTTAAAAGGAGTGAGAAATATATCAATATTATAGGTGTCTCAATTTGAAATGAAGCTTGGATGTTTGAGCATAACAGATCACATTATGCAGACTTCCATCTTCATTCGTATAAAATCAATCGAAGCTTCATCTCAGTTTGTGACATCTGTAATAATATATTTTGTTCACCTAGTAATTTTCATCAATACGATAGCTTTCAATCAATGTACTTTATTGAAATAGTTTATAATGATGTACCTTTGTGCAATGTAATGTAATAATGTTTTAGAATTTATTGATTCGGTATTAACTTCGTGAAATGACATGTTGATTATTTAAAAAAATAAATAAATACTTGTAAAATACCAATTATTGAGTTTTCTTTTATTACACACGACTAGTTTCGAAAACTACAGTTGTTTTCATGGCCCGGTTAAAACATTAATTTTTCTTTTGCTCAATAAATGATAATTTTAAAAAAATCAACATGTCATTCCACAAAGTTAATGCCGAATCAATATATAAAAACAGTAATGTTTTATTATTTTGTTAGAATAATGTTTAAAATCTCTTTATATAATAATGTCTGTCATATAATTTTGCCATTTCTCACTATTATAAAATATTCCTTTTTTTTCATTATTTTCCTCTTCATTATATTGTAAATAATTAATATAATAATCTTTACAATAATTACTTGTTAGAATTTCAATTCATCTTAATCATTTCTTTGATTGGTTAAGGTATTCTCACTATTAAAATTACACATCTTTTACATTTCCAACGTTATAAAAATAAATGTTAAAAAACAATTTCCTGTTATTTGGAAAATTATACGAAAACGAATATAATTTTGTACCTTTTTTCTATTTATTTTTTTTAAACTTGTACATAATATATCTAAAAATATTGGCAGGTTTATTTCTAAGAAGCAATTTCTGTCTGTACACCAAAAATGTATAAAGTTTATACGTAATACAATTCTTTAAAACAAAGTTAATTGTTCAAATTTTTAAAACAATGATTTTATTTAAGACTCAAACCACAATGTTACCGCCATCTGTGAATATGTGGAAGATCTATTTACATGAATATCCCTTTGAGAATGGAGAAATATCAAATTCATTATTAATATGTATGTAAAACCATACAATATCACAGAGGATAACATGAAACGTTATTTTTGTATCTGATTTTTTTTTGCTTTACCTCTCAATTTCATTTGACCTTACATATGACATCGTTTGTAAAGGTTATGCTCCTATATATAGTAAAAAAAATGTTTCAAATATCATAATAAATTATTTTAAATATTTTATTAAGCTTTTATCAATGCATGATAAATATACGATGAAAATACATTTAATAAAATTTATTTTAATATGTACATCGAACACTGACATTACGTAACTGATAGCTCAATAGTTGACTATCGAATAACAACAAGAGAGGGATACGTCTTAAAAAAAAAACGTTGTAAAAAATATCGTTACGCCTAAGAATTGGCCTATACTTTTGTTAATTTTCAAGAATTGTATGTGTATATATATATACATATGTATATATATATATACATATATATATATATATATATATATATATATATATATATATATATATATATATATATATATATATATATATATATATATATATATATATATATATATATATATATATATATATATATATATATATATATATATATATATATATATATATATATATATATATATATATATATATATATATATATATATATATATATATATTATATATATATATATTTATATATATATATATATATATATATATATATATATATATATATATATATATATATATATATATATATATATATATATATATATATATATATATATATATATATATATATATATATATATATATATATATATATATATATATATATATATATATATATATATATATATATATATATATATATATATATATATATATATATATATATATATATATATATATATATATATATATATATATATATATATATATATATATATATATATATATATATAACTAACTAACTAACTAACCATCACGCCACTTAGGCAGAGAGAATAGAGTGCCACACCACTCTGTCCTTGCAAACATTCTTCGCCTCTTCCACGTTCATGCATCTCCTCATACATACCCGCCGATTGTTACGACTCCTAACCTGACCACTTTCAAGTATTTGGCATACCTGATCATGCCATGTTTTTCTCGGTCTTCTTCTAACATTCGCCTCATAAATTTAAATTTACCGTTCTTTCCTCACTCATTCGTTCTATATATATGGTTTATAATTTTACAAAGGATGCTTTGACTTTACTCGTATATCGTGCTTCCAGAAATAAATATTGTCTTTTATCTTCTCATATATATAAATTATATTAAATTTTTTTAAAACGTTTGAATCATTGTAACATTTTGTAAATACGTATGTTTCATAAAAATAAATGTACCATATATTATTCTATAAATTTGCATTTTCTTCTAAAACCCTGTGTTTCATTTGCAGAACTCTATTGTCATTTATATGTGAAATATTAAAATAAAACCCTGATTTTAGAGTCCAGTAAATTTAATTTAATTATTAAAAATCATATCAGCTGGGTTGCTATATCTGCTACCTACAATTTATTTGAGAGTTTGATTTTAATATTTAATATACAGGGTTATTCATTTTTCTGTTTCGAAAGAAAAGCTTAATAAAACCCACACAGCGATACATTTTTAATGAAATTTTTATTTCATTATAAAGTTTGGACTTTACCATTTAATGTGAAAAACGAAATAATTCAAATGGCACCTCGGGAAGTTTCGATGCATGCGATTCTTTTGAGGTAATTTTCACTCATTTTTTGCACATTTTGGGCGGTATCTCACCCACAACTTGAGTAATGTTGGTTTTGAGTGTGTCTAGAGCTCGGAGATTATTCGCATAAACACGATCTTTTGCGTGGCCCCGCAGAAAAAATTCAAACGGTGTCAAATTGCATGATCTTGGCGGCTAATTGACGTCGCCAAAACGCGAAATTACGCGACCAGGCAACTTCCCACGCAATAAAGCCATAATTGCTCGTGAGTGTGGCTTGTTGCCTGGTTTTGTTGGAACTACATATCATCTTAGTCATGATCTTCACCGGCCAAAAAATCGGTTATCATTCGACCGTATCGCTCCCAATTGACTGCAACCGTATTTTCCGTATGCCCATTGGCATTTTCGAAAAAATACGGGCCAATGACACCTTTTGACCATAGAGCACACCAAACATCAGTAACGACATTATGACAACCTTACGACCTCAGAAACGCTTCCAGTCTCTTCAAAAATCTTCACAATTTTACCGATTGTTTACGTAGTTAGTCGATTATGACGACCAGCAAATCAGCAATCGAATCTTTCCGAGGTGCCATTTGAATTATATCATTCACACTAAACGGTAAAGTCCAAACTTCATAATGCAATAAAAATTTCATAAAAAATGTATAGTTGTGTGTGTTTTATTTCACTTTTCTTTCGGAACCGAAAAATGAATGACCCTGTATAAATAAAAATGGAGTTTTCAGAAAATTGAACGCCAAATCTATATAAATAAATTGAAGGTGGCTGATATAGCCACCCAGGTTATTTTGTTTTCAATAATAAAATACAATTTAGAAGACTGTTAAAATCAGTATTTGAGTCTAATATTTAATATATAAATGTGTGTGTGTGTGTGTGTGTGTGTGTGCGTGTGTGCGTGTGTATGTACTATCCGTTCACACTCCGCCAAGCATTGGTGTGGGTCAGTCTGGTTAAATGGAAAATAAATACATACGTATCGCTTGTGAAGCAACGAAAATATTAAAAATCTCGAATCAAGAATGCAAAATAAAATATTGTAAATACTTACGTGATAGCAACCGTCAACCGGAAGTTGTCTGGTACAAGAAATGTTTATGTTTGAGTTTGCTCTGCAACTGATGGCGCTGCCATTGCTGTGAAAAGGGTTTTATCAAAATATTAATCTTGAATAAATATTGAAGTGAAAATCGCCATTATCCAGCAGTGGATGACAGAGGGATAGAGAAGAAAGAAAAATTAATTTGAGAATGAAATAAATAAATAATTAAAAGTTAAAGGGTATTTTTTCAAAGGTATACGAATTCATGTTTCCCGCAATGAATTGACGGTGGCACCCGCCGTTTGAAATGTTGCGCCATTTTGTTGAAACTACAGCTCTGTCACATCAATGCCATTCAATTGAGGTACAAAGAAGTCAGTGATCATAGTTCTGTAGCGCATTGTTCTCTCCATTGACCGTAACATTCTGGCCGACATCGTTTAAAAAAAAATGGGCCAATGATTCCACCTGCCCATAAAGCACACCAAACAATGACTTTTAATGGATGTAAGGGCGTCTCGACAAACACTTCTGGGTTTTCTCAACTCCAAATTTGGCAATTCTGCTTATTGACATAGCCATTTAACCAAAAGTGTGCTTCATCGGTAAACAAATTTGGCGTTAAAAAAGAGGATCAAGCTGAATATTGTTTTCGGCTCATTTCCGAACCTACGACGGGCATAATGGTCATTCAGTCTATTCATGGTGAAATAATAAAACGTACTGACTACAAATTAACTGTCAACTGTCAAATTGACTGTCTGTAGCAATGTTGCCACTTTAAAAACCAAAATTAAATTAACTTTTACTAGGTACGTAATACTTTAATTAAAAATGGATGGATTTTACCACAAAGTGAATGCCGAATTAATTCATGAAATTAAAAACCGAATTAAAAAAATCCATTATTTTTAATTTCATTTTTCTGTTCCATAAACACCTTTTCTTCTTCTGGTTTTAATGTAATATTCTATACAATTGCACAAGTTTAGCCATTTTATACGCCATTTTACTACAAAGTGACTGCCGAATCAATTAATGAAATTAAAAACCAAACATCTAATAAAAACATCCAATATTTTTTATTTCATTTTTCTGTTCCAAAAATACCTTTTCTCCTTAATGTTATATTCTATACAATTGTACAAGTTTAGCCATTTCGTACGCCATGAAAGTTTTTGAACGAAAATAATTGGTACAAAGACGTAGAAAACTTTCGGCATAAAAATTATTTCAGTACATTATACGAGTATATTTTTTACTTCATAGTCAGTCCGCCTTGTGTATGTGAGTATATGAACTGCTAGTAGGAGGCTCGTGAAACACAAACTGATAGAAACAGCAGGGTGACAAAAAACAGGGTAACACATACCGCGAACAATTACGAGATGTTGACAAAATAGCATTTTTCAAAATGGTAAAGCTGAACACATAAATAAATATGAATTTTCTTTTTATGTATTTTTAAAATCTTTAAAATATTAATTCTCTAAAATATGGCCATGTCAATAAATTCTTCCCTTCCCAGAAAATAAATATAAGGGTACATACCTACATCCCCCATTAGCTACTGTTGTCTCCCATAAATTATTGCTGCACGTGTTAAACTGTCACTTAGAATTGTACATATAGCTACACAAGGAACGTAGTCCATTTGATCTTCACATTTGTTTGATAATGCCCTAACAAGGCGAAACAATTGTCACAATATAATTTTTTGTGTGTTTTTGTTAGTAAAACACAACTTAGTAGACTCAAAAAATCTGTGTTTGATTTAAAATTAATACATAAATTAAAATGGAGTTCTACAAATTAAACGCCAAATCAATAAATAAATATGAATTTTCTTTTTGTTCGTAGCATTTACGCGCGGCTCATGTTTAAATTCGTTTGTGTCAAAGCGTCTAGGTAGATTAAAAAAAAACTCGCAAATGAAATAATATTTAATTTGCGAGTTAATTCATTCTTAGATGTTTTCTTGTGTTATGTGAGAGAAAATCTTTAAGCATATGTCGCTCACTCCTTTTAACAACGTCGTAAATTTAAAAAAAAACTTGAATTTTCAGGAGATCGTTTTTAAAGTTTAAAAATATAATACAATTTATTAAAAATAAATATTAAGGCACTTTTTAACGTGCAACAGATCTTTTTAGGTAAAATCTGAAAGTTTTTTCTCCATTAGAAAAATATTTAGTATATGTAAAACAATAATAAAAGTAACCTTTTCTTCAAAATGCAAAAACAACACTTTCTGCCCTGTAGCGGGTAAATATTAAGTTGAGGTGAGTATAAGTTGGGAGTATGAATGGAGATAATCCAGAAAAAAATTGAGTTATTTATTGCATTATTGGCATTTTAACATAGATGAATAAGAATAAGGATGTCTGGGTATTATTTAAAGTTTTCGTCGATCCAACATAGATGGCTGTAGTGAACTCATATGTACTGTGTCACGAGATTGATCAATATATCTAGGAGTTCCAAAAATGGTTGTCACTGAAATTGACGAACATTTTTGGAGGTTGTAAAAATGCGTATAAATAAATACCTATATTCCTACTTCATCTGTGCTGAGATGTCAATAATGATTTTGATTAATAAATAAAATTTTCACCGTGCACTTTTTCGCCATCCAGTACATTATAAATAGGAAATCATCGCCTGACTCCAGCGCCTGTACTACGAGCGCGAATTGTATGACTACGGAGTGCTGCGCGCGTCCGCAGGTTTATGAATGTCATCTGACGTCACGGCGGAGGCTCTGCGCGCGCGCCGTGCGCCCTTTATCGAGCGGCCGGTCTCGCGCGGGCGTCGGCCATAGGGATGGGGCGGTCCCGTCTCGGTAGTGCGATGTCGATCCAGCTGCGATCTGCGACAAATAACGTAATGACTCAAATACAAAAGTACATATTTTTTCGATATATTTGTATCACAATTAACGTTTTTAACACCAAAATACGGTCGGACAAACTTTATATCCATGTGTCGGGTTGTGGTACAGTGATTAGTGTCACGGACTCTTGAGTAAGTCTCTTCAAGTTTTCAACCCCACTCTATTACAATTTGATACTTATTTTTAATATTATTTTTTGACATCTCATCAAAGATGAAGAAGAATATGGAAGTCTGGGCATTTACGGGGCTGACGACCGTCATAGGCTGATTTAAGTGATCACTTTACACACGCGTAACATTCACCAATTCTACCCATTATTGACAACCACATTACTCAAATTCTTGGAAGTTCTAAATATATGAACCTATTTAGAAACCTTGTTCTTGAATCACTAGAACTTCACTAGAGACATCTATTGGTGAGATGTAATTATTTTTAATAATGAGCCGTTTAGACTCACAGTAATGGTATGAAATTGGAGTATTTTTATAAACAATAAAAACGCAAATATTTCTCTAAAAAAATACTCGTTTACATTTATAAATTGTATGGATAGGCCATAATATAAGACACCCAGACCTGCATCTTAGGATTGCAGAGGACATGTGTGAGGGCACAAACTACAGAAGATGATGCCGCGTAATCTACATGGACCAAATTATTTCCGGCATGCGTTGTAGCGGGTACGCCGAGTTGAAGAGACGGGTGGAGACTAACCGTAGAATAACCAAACCGATCTTCACGATGATTGTAACCCACAAAGAAGAGTTAATTTTTTGTTTTCATTAATTTCAGTTAATATTCCTATAGTTTTGTTCTCTTTTCATTTTATCTCTTCTTGTATCGTTTTTTATTATTAAAATATATTTTGTTTGTAAAGGCTAAAATCCCTCCCAAATTATTTTTATAATTAAAAAAGACACTAAAACAAAAAAAACTTGAAATAAAATGCATGGCTGAGATAGCTATTATCAATAATATTAAGAAAGGTGTGTTGGATGGCATGGGAATGTGGTTGGAGGTCAATGTAGTTGGAAATAGAAGGAGAGATAGACCGAGGAAAACTTGGCTTGATCAAGTATTTCGTCGGAATAATTGGCCGGTAGGTATATATGAGGACACGCATGAATGTGGAATGCGTGAAGAAGTTTGCAAAAACAGACTAGTTTAGCGTTATATTCTCTGTGCTTACCCCTGCGGGGAAGTAGCGTAATGTTTAGTTTATCAGTTAAAAAAAATACTTCATCCTTAAATTAAATCTATAATTTTTTAAAATTATTGTTCTGTCGTAGATTTTAATTATTCTTATAAGTATTTTAGAACAGTTAAAACAATGAAATAAAAATAATTTTTTTTAAATAGATCATTTCGATTAAAGATTTTGAAAACAAATTTTTCACACCTATGCCTACTATATTAGCTATATCAACTCTTTCCCTTATTAGCCCATCCTAGTGTGGTTTACGTGCTGAAGCAAACACACCACTCGCGCTACTTTATCGGGGTAACTTCGTAAGGGCCCATACCCATTATTGTTAAATGCTCTCATTTCTCTTGTTTAGTACTTTGCTATGTTTACTTAAAGCACAAAGTACTGGATTACAGCTGAGAAAAAATGCTTAATTTGTTCATATACTTACAATACTGGTCGACGGGCAGTGGATGAAATTTGTGTGGGTTTGAATGTGGTATCGATTAGTGACTACCGCCCATCTCTAGGGGTTGGATCCGCTCCCGTCGGAGTCAGTCGGTGTTAGCTTGTCGGCTCAGCTGGCGGTCGCCGTCAGCGCTACAACCTAAGAAAACACACTTCTCCGATAAGTTTCCAACATGGCGTCCTGCCCAAGAACCAGTGTCGGGGTTTAGTATTCACAAATGGAGACACTTGACCGCGACCCTTAGTAAATTTACGTAATTATCGTTAAGGTCTGTGTGCATATTTGTATCGAGCGGGGGACGTGACACAGTTTAGTGAGAACGGATATGGATATAGAACGAGACCTATTCTGAGGTGAGTTGCAATCTATTCTACCGTCTCATTCACTACGAATACTACTCGATTCTAATCACATCACAAAATTTTCACATCAGCCACTGTATACTTAAAAAAATTCACTCAAATCACACAATACTTTCGTAAAATCATCATTTTAAGATGAAACGAATCCACAATTTTCCAAGTTAATGATCTGTTGACGGCGGTCATAATTTACGTTAAAAAATCAGAAAGGAACTATGAAAAAACTTGAATGCAAAATCGCAACAATAATATTTAGCCATCAAACCTGTTATAGTGTGAAACACACGCAAGAAATATCGGAAAAGGGCATACTGAATTGACGACCTACAAACGTGTACATAATATTTTTTATTATATTTGATATGTGACGAAATAATAACATTTTATATGTGTCTTCATGGTGAATTCCACCGGTTATATTACGTTTTATGGTTTATATGAATGAAATAGTGGCTTTTTCATCAAATTACTTGGACTGTTCATAATCGAGTGTCGACTATATGCTTATATTTTTTATGAAATACGTTTTCTAACCTATAATATTTCATATCGTGATTTACATTTGTCTGAAATCGGTTCAGTATATCTTGAGACACGTGAACCCGTTCTTTGAACTATTCCGTGTAAATAATACCTTTTTTTGGCGTTATGATTTCGTTTTGATTACGATATATTGTGCAATATACAATATATATATTTTTGGGATTTATTGTCACCTGTTACAAAAATACATTAGTTCCGTGCGAAATTTGATTATACGTATTGATAACTCGATAAACTGTTGCTCATCTTATCAAGGCATATGATTTGACCATTATTTAAAGAAGCCATGATTTTTAAAAGTGCTTCATATATCACTCACAACATCTTATATCAAAAAACTTGATTTTTCAGGAGATCATTTTTAGAGTTTAAAAATATAATAAAATGTATTAAAAATAAATATCAAGCTACTTATTGAACTTATTAATATGCAACAGATCTTTTTAGGTAAAACCTGAATATTTTTTCTCTATTTGAAAATTTAGAATATTAAAAAAAAAAATGAACAATACCTTTTCTTCAAAATGCAAAAACATCACTTTCTGCCCTGTAGCGGGTACATATTAAGTTAAAAATATGCCGCTTTTGCTAGTATATAGTTCATTTTCTGGGCATTCCAAAAACATGCACAGCTGAAAATTGACGATTTTAGATTTTGTCATAAATATTTTTTATTTATGAGAAAAATAATTTTGTAATTACTAATATTAGGATTCGTCTCCCTTACTGTATCGTATGATAAAGCCAAATGGGCTCAATGCTGTGTTATCTTGACAATAAAATGAATTATTAAAAAAAAAACGTTATCAAGGTACTGACATCTCAACATAGATGAAGAAAAATACGGAAGTCTGGGTATTTACCTGGTTTACCACCTGTTATAGGCTGGTTTGAGTGATCATTTTAAACACGCGTAACATTAGAAACCACATTGTTTACATTTTTAAAAATTTTATATATTTATATATCCCAAAATGGACACTTTATTTGATATATGAGCTCTCGACAACATCTATGGTTGACTTGAGTGAGCTGTTTATTTAGCAGAAATCCTTATTAAATTATGTAAAATTCTTCCCAAATCATTTTACATACTAAGAGACGCCTGAAAACATGATTTTCAATCTTTATTCAGCTTATAATTTGACCATCTATTTTATTCAAAGTATTGTGAGTGTGTCCAAATCCTCGTTCACAAATTTGGATTTCTTCATTTGAATATTGATATCTCAACATAGACGAAGAAGAATATGGGAATGTAGGTATTTACAGGGCTGTTATATGCCGGTTAAGTGATGGCTTTACAGACGTGTAACATTCACCATTCTACCCATGATTGACAAACACATTACTCATTTTTTTGGAAGTCATATATACATACATGAGTAGTTAAGAATCTTTATTTACTTATTTTTTAAAAACATATTACATACATAAGTAATATATATAATATTCCCGATGAGTAATTTCTATTTCTCATTTTGGGGCATGGGATTAATGTTAACAAGACTGGAACACAAATAATAAAGTTACAAAAAAGATTAAAAAAAACTAAAACATGGCAAAATATAAAAACAATAAACACGTATAATAAATAGGCATAAGAAGCACATTTAAAATAAATAAGAAAAACATAAGGTAAAAAGCATATTTAAAATAAACAAATGAGAAAATATAAAAAATGAGAAAATATAACAAACGAGAAAATATGAAAAACGTATGGTAAAATCAAAATACGAAAATATGGCTTAACACTACATATATTTTTCCATAAAGTATTTTTTCAGATTATATTTCAGATTGTATTTTATATACATATCGCTCACTCCTTTCAAGAACGTCATAAATCAAAAAACTTGATTTTTCAGGAGAACGTTTTTAATGTTTAAAAATAAAATGAAATGTATTAAAAATAAATATCAAGCCACTTTTTGAACTTATTACTGTGCAACAGATATTTTCAGGTAAAACCTAAAGATTTTTTCTCCATTTGAAAAATATTCAGTATATTCAAAAAATAATTAAACAATACATTTTCTTCGAAATGCAAAAACAACATTTTCTGCCCTGTAGCGGGTAAATATTAAGTTAAAATATGCCTCTTTTGCTGGGATATAGTACATTTTCTGGGCATTCCGAAAACACGCACAACTGAAAATTGACAATTTTTGATTTATGACGTTGTTGAAAGGAGTGAGCGATATGTCAGGCAGCTGGTTAATTTGGGTATAGGCAATATATTTTAAGGACCTTAATCCAAATTGAGTAGTGTCCCAGATTTATGAACAAGGGTTTGGACACACTACATTCATAAGGCTCTCTGTTAAATAAACAGCTAACTCAACTCAACCATAGATGCCGCAGACATATTTTTCTTCATCTTCTTTGAGATTACGAATATTTCTCTTTAGAAACAAAAAAAGTTTTTTTTATTATTTAGTTTTTAATAGTAAAAAATGCCAATGGTGTTTGAAAAAGGCATAGCTTGATTATAGGATATCATAGACATTGGCCAATTCTTAAAAATTATATGGAAGAAATATAGTATAGCATAACGTTGGCTCCAGTATTCTTCCACACGTCTTGAAAATCTGCATATAGGTCATCACGTACACTGAATCTAAAGATCTACTACAGAAATACCCCGCTTTCTACATACCGCCTAGAATACCATTAAACCCAACGCAGGGTAAAAAGTCCTTTTATTGGCAGTGTACCAATCATTGGCATCGCAAAATTATTTTTTTTTATATATTTTGACATTTCAACATGGATGAAGAAGAATAAGGCAGTTTGGGTATTTGCAAGGCTTCCATCCTGTCATAGACTGGTTAAGTGATCCCTTTACACGCGTACAACATATTCACCATTTTAGCAATGATTGACCACCACACTACGCAACTTTTTGAACTCTTACGGAATATATGTATTGATCAATCTCGTAACACAGTATGTATGAGTTCACAACAGCCTATGATATATGCCTGAGTTCTATGTTGGATTGAGGAAAGCTTTTAGTAGCAGAGACCCATTTATTTGTATGCAAAATCCGAACCCCGGATTATTTTTACATACTGAGAAATGTCTGAAAACATTTTTTTTGTAGCTTATATTTTGAAATAACTTATTTTATTCTTATCTCTCATGTATCAAAATGTGCCTAGTAACGTGATGTGCCCTTGAAATTTAACTCTTAATTGTCGTTCAATTATTGTCGAATCGCTGCCTATGAAGTTTCACTTCAAAAACTGAGCCTGATGGGCATCTATTGTGCTTATATTCTTCTGTTAACATACAAGTATATACTATCAACCAGTGAATAGTCACATTCTCAGCAATGTACGCCAATTGCTCAGTTTTAATGTACAAACATACAAGAAAATATTGAATTTAAAAATCGGAAAATTCATTAGTTATTTATTTATTGATTTGGTAAACGCAACGCATTTGTAGAACTCCATTTTAATTTATGTATTTTAAATCAAACACAGATTTTTTGACTCTACTAAGTTGTATTTTATTTAAAAAAACACATAAAAATTAATATTGTGGCAATTGTTTCGCCTAGTTATGGCATTTTCGAACGAATGTGAAGATTAAATGGACTGACGGTCCTTACGCAGCTATACAATTCTAAGTAACAGTTTTAACCACTATCACCACACATGTTTTAGAGTGTTCGAGTCTTTTATATGTTTAATTTCTCAAGGGAGGCTGTTGAAATTCTTTATTCTTATTTTTATTTAAAGCAGAAAACCCTTTCACTGTAGGTAATTGTAACATGTTTAAACATTTTATTTATTGTTTCGGCATTAACTTTGTGGTAAGACATGTTACAATGATTAAAGAAAACACTTCGTTTTTTACCACTTGAATTTTATTATAGACTACAAGTTTCAGAAGTTAAACTTCCATCATTCAGGTCTGTATAATAACTAAAATATAAAATATAAAATTGTTCTATAAATAAGAAGAGGGGAAAGTAAGGGGAAGGGGTTAGTCAAGGGACGGAGTTTGAAAACAAAGGAAAAACGGAAAGCAATATATTGGCCAAACTGCCATAGCGGTCTTGTTAGTAATTATTTTTCGGAATTCGCAAATCATATTATAGATACTAATCACTCATTTCACTCTCATAAATTAAAATTATTACACCTTGTTCCATATAAAGGCCAAATTATGAATTATCTTGAAAATTTAGAAATACAAAAAAACCTAAATTCTTATAATAATTTATTAAATAATATATTGTTTCAAAATTCTGAAACAGATCTTGACATCTCAGTGCAACAGATCTTTTTAGGTAAAACCTGAAGGTTATTTCTCCATTTGAAAAATATTATGTGTATTTAAAAAAAAAATTAAATTATACCTTTTCCTCAAAATGCAAAAACAACAAATTTTGCCCCATGGCGGGTAAATATTAAGTTAAAAATATACCTCTTTTGCTGGGATATAGTACATTTTCTGGACATTCCGAAAACATGCACAACTGAAAATTAACAATTTTTGATTTATGACGTTCTTGAAAGGAGTGAGCGATATGGGTTTCAATGTACACTTGAGTTTACTGTTTATTTTTTGCTATATCCCTTTTTAGGTACAAAATGAGTAGCCGAACTCAGGCCATAAATGGTTGCGACTTAAATTTATTGTACCGATCCCACACCACAATGTGCTCGCTTGACACAGCACAGCTCAGCACGGCACAGCATAGCACAGCACACGGCTGGAGGACATATAAAGTTGAGCTGACGCAACATTCATTACGTCGGTTCTATAACCGTCATACTGCTGCTATTACATACATATGTACATACATCAATCTAATGATACTCTAATGAAATTAACTCTACAATTCATCAGAGATGGAACTTGGAGCTTATTCGAAATAATTTAGTACAAAGTGAAATATATATATATATTAAAATGTTTCGAACACTGATCGATGGATGTTTTTTTTTTTTTTTAATTATCTAACGTCCAAATGACTATGAGGTCTATGAATGAAATCTAGCAACTTATACAACACCGCTTATCATGGCCCTACGTTATAAGTTTTATAGCCTATACCTACTTGTGAGTGGATTTACTCATTGTGTGTAAAGTTGTTATAATTTCGTGTGATTCGTGAGTGAAAATTTTAGGCGAAAACACTCGATAAAAAATTAAATAAAATATGAAAGGAAGAAGGCAGAGCTTGAGCGCTTGTGCTCTACAAGGAATTTTACCATCCGGCAGTCCGTTTTTTTTTTAAATAAAAGCGACTACCACAGTTTACTGTGATCGAATTCGCACCAAGCGCACTGATTCGAAGAAAGACTTCCAAAAGCACAAGCCAATCTAAGCCCATCATCCGTTTTATCATGCTAACTGGATTGTCGGACAGTAAAATTCCGTGGAGTGCCCAAGCGTTCTATGGGCGTTTGTGCACTATACGGAATTTAACCGTCTGGCACTTCAGTTAGCATATAAAATGGATGATATTAGCTTGGGATTGGCTTGTGCTTTTGTCTTTCTTTCTTAGGATCGGAGCTCTTGATCGGTGCGTGAACACGTTGTGCGTAAATTCAATCACGCTAACCTGTCGTTTCATTTTTCAAAACCGGACTGCCGGACGGTAAAATTCCGTGTAGTGCACAAGCGGCTTATGTGTCATTGAAATACGATCACTTTATAGACGTGTAACATTCACCATTCTACCCATGATACACGATACCCATGATGCATGTGAGTTCACTGTAGCCTTCTTTGGTGGAATTAAGAAACTTTTATTTAGCAGAGATCCTTTTTTATTAGGATGTGTGCATCCCGAAAACCGGGTTATTTTCACATACCTACTACGAAATGCCTGAAAACATGATTTTTAATGCTTTGTGCAGCTTGTCATTTGACCAGTATATTAATATGGTTGCGCAAATTTAATAATCCAATTTTGTTTTTAAAAAACTTTTTACCATATATTTTTTTTAGGAAATCTTTATTTCGATCTTGACAATTTTTTCTGTTAAGTGAAAAAACAATATCCGTCAAGTGGCTGCCGCCAGTGTTGATACACATTTGTGCCCGTTTTATAATTCTGTTTGTATACTGCAACTGTTTAGTTTACAAATTTTAAATATGATTGACATATAATGTTATTTACGAAATTTATAGCATCTTTCGATAGGGTGATTTTATTTGCGCCACCTATATAAAAACGTTTGCTTATGTTCGATAGCTCTAGTCTCTTTAAATTATATGTCCGATTGTCTCCAGATTTTGGGTATACGTTTGTTCAGGTTGTAAGCAAATTTCTGTCAATTTTGGACTACCATAAACGTTTACATAATACCAAATGTGTCAGCTAGTACATATCGTAGTCATACAGGAGAAAGTGACCAAGTGCATTTTTTACATAAACGTGATCATTGACTATTTGATATCCTCATCCTCATCAAACCCTTATCCGCACCCCAATGGTGCATAGGGCACTGCATATAAACGCAGTGTTATCTTGATCGTTAACACATGAAGGAAAGGTGATCAGCCATCCGCTTCAGGTACCAGTCCAGGGTGATATTGAATAAATATTATAGTGAAAAAATCACTTATATTTATTTGACCCCCCCCTGGGAATCGAACCCGGGACCTCCAGAATGATAGTCGAGCGTGCTGACTATTACACTATGGAGGCGGATTTGATATCGTACTAGCTTAATATTGCCCTGAAAAAATCCAAAGGATTTTAAACTTAGAAGTATAATATATTGACTTATTAAAAACGACTAAATGCATTGTGTTTATTTTCTTGCCAAGCAAAAGTGACTTAAATGGCCCTTCTGAACATTTTACGTTTTGTTAGTTGGTCACTTTGTCCAGTACGACTACGATATGATTCACAGGTGATTTCATACTTTAAATCCATTTTAGAGATTATGGACTTCTATAATTTGATATGAAACAAGGGTGGATACTTGGGGGGGGAGGCGCCATTTGCATTAAAATTTATCACGTGACACGTGTCAACAACATTGCAAATTTCTCGACATTGTGCCATGCGTCTGTTGCGATGCGACACGCCACGCTTGACCACTTTTTATACAAAAAAAAATAACTAGCGATTTCACTTATATTTAGGTACTTTTGTTACACTAATTACTTGCAAATTCATTGATAAAACACGATTAAAAAATCACAATCCCATATTTTTTAGATCACTTACTAAACTAACTAATTATCACGCCGCTTCCTCGCAGAGGTAAGCAGCGAGAATAGAATGCCA
Organism: Brachycentrus maculatus; assembly: GCF_059751285.1. Classification (NCBI taxonomy): domain Eukaryota; kingdom Metazoa; phylum Arthropoda; class Insecta; order Trichoptera; family Brachycentridae; genus Brachycentrus; species Brachycentrus maculatus. The sequence continues at coordinate 241,911 of NW_028280815.1, read as the reverse complement.
CACCAATGTGTCTTTGGGAACAATTTTCGCCTCTTCCATACTCATGCATCTCCTCATACATACTCGCCGATTATAATAATTATAATTATCTTTATACACTACTACTACTACCATCACGCCGTTTCTTCGCAGGGGTAGGCAGAAAGAATGGAACGCCACACTATCCTGTACTTACATATACTCCTCGCCTCCTTCAAATCCATACATCTACTCATACATGCCCTCCGATTACGCAGACCTTTGACACCACCATATTTTAGGTTCTGATTGATTTGATCGTGCCAAGTCTTTTTCGGTCGTCCTCGTTCTATCTGTTTATTTGCCACATATATTTTCTTAGTCATTCTCTCGTTAACTATTCGCTCTACATGTCCATACCACCGTAAAGAACCATTCCTAATCTTTATATTATATATGTATATATATATATATATATATATATATATATATATATATATATATATATATATATATATATATATATATATATATATATATATATAAATATATATATTTATATATATATATATATATATATATATATATATATATATATATATATATATATATATATATATATATATATATATATATATATATATATATATATATATATATATAAAAATATATGTATACGAGTATATACTCGTACATGTTGGTGACGTAATACAATGTCAAAGTGGAAAGTAATACAATGTCAAAGTCTGCGTAATCGGAGGGCATGTATGACTAGATGTATGGATGTGAAGGAGGCGAGGAGTGTATGCCAGGACAGAAGAGTGTGGCGTTCCATCCTTTCTGCCTACCCCTGCGGGGAAACGGCGTGATGGTGGTAGTAGTAGTAGTATCTATAAAAATATCTTTTTTCCAAACGATTGTGACTGATATGGGTTTTTAATGCTTTATTTTACAATTATTGAATTTTAAACAAGAATCTATTTTTAATAAACAGGTTAATTTAAAGATAAAACCTTCAAATAGAATAAAATATCCACAGGACAATTCAGTAAGAAACATAGATATTTATTTATCCTCTAAATCAATATAATAATAAATTAATGAAACCTGCAAATTCAGAATATAAACTTTTAATGATACCTGCAAATAAAGAAATTAAATATTCATGGAACCTGCAAATAAAGAAACCAAAATAAGAATTTGATTCCTACACATTAAAAAACTGGGCAATTAATGATACCTGCAAATAAAAAAATAAAAAATCACGGAACCTGCAAATAAAAAAATTGGAATTTAAACTTTGATGCCACTTATAAATTAAGAAACTAAATTGGTTATAAAATCACTAAATTGTGAGAATTTTTTTTTTGAGCAAGTCCTCGAAAATTCATGGATTCATTTTTCCTTCCCGTATTTTTGACATTTGAAACGACAGCGAAAAAAATTATCAATCTATTTTTTATGTAAGCACGATTTAGGTCTGTATTGAGAATTAATAATTATGATTTTGGAGAATGCGTGAGTTTTTTTTTTTAGCATAAGAAACGCTGCAACCGAGGAGTTTAACTAATACAGGGAAAATGGGGTAGGCTTTACCTTATAAACTTGACCTCAATAAATCAAAATTTAACACGAGTTTGCCAGCATCATAAATTAATTTTTCCCGGTCTGCAATTCCCCAGTACGTTTTCATAACACTCTGACATCTGGAGCCGATACTAGCTTATTCGTGTGAGCAAACGAAAACACACATCATTGTCCATAATTCCAATTTTATAACAATACGAAAATGTCTACGTGTGCGTATCTAGGTACCTACCTTATTGATCTAATCCTGCGCAAGGGGCCATATTCGCTACGTAAAACGGTCGTATGGTCTGGCCCGACGAACAAAATAAAACGGAAAGCGGCGGAACCAAGTAAAAAAAGATTTATATCTTAACCTACAAATATATGAATGACCGCAGCTAAAAAAACATTTTTACATAGTGCCAGTATGAAATTCCCGCCAGGATCTAGCGACGCGATGCTGTCCCGCTTTGGCACGCAGGTTTTCCGCTATGCGCGCGAGGGAGAGGGAATCAAAGACGAGCGATGCGTTTCGTGAACGAAATGACGATTTGGATTTCCGTCTCTTTCTGACGCAAGATTTTCTCGTATAACAGAGAGAGGTAGTAAATTCGACTGTATAACGGTTGTAATTTCAAAAATGGAAAGACCCGCGCGCGGCAAATTTGGCGGTAACGAAAATAAACCAGATTCGAGGTAAAATTTTCTCTATTTTTAGAAGAATTTTCTTGGAATTATTCGCTTTTTGATGAAAATCCAGTTCATAAATATCCATACGTGTTAAAAAATTAGCAATTTATTATTATTTGTGTCCTTTCATACACTGTAAAGCTTACTCCAATTGACCATTAGTGAGATATATTCCATATTTTTAGGAGAAAAAGCCAATGAACATTTCAATCTTATCAACATTTTGAGTGTGTCCAAATACTTGTTCACAAATCTGGATTATCTCCAATTACAGCAGTTATTTTTCATATTAATTTTTTATATAATAATATGAAAAAAACTTACTAACTAACCATCACGCCGCTTCCCCGCAGTGGTCCACTCTGTCTTTGCAAACATTCTTCGCCTCTTCCACGTTCATGCATCTCCTCATACATACCTGCCGATCCTTACGACTCCTAACCTGACCACTTTCAAGTATTTGGCAAACCTGATCGTGCCATGTTTTTTTAATAATATGAAAAAAGACATAATAATATGTGGTTTTCAATCATGGGTAGAATCGGCGAATGTTACTAATGCTAATTAATGTTATTAATGCTTCTATTTTATATCTTTTCCATCTAACCATACTGAGCCTCAGCAACGCTACATCAGGCACAACTAGTATAAAATAAATAAATACGAAATTTGCCTGGAAGTTGCTTCCATTTCAAAACACAATTGTATCATAAATTATGTATAAACATATCACTCACTCCCTTCAACAACGTTATATGTATATCAAAAATCGTACATTTTCAGTTGTGCATGTTTTCGAAACGCCCAGAAAATGTACTATATCCCAGCAAAAGCGGCATATTTTAAACGTAATATTTACCCGCTATAGGGCATAAAGTATTGTTTTTGCATTTTGAAGAAACGGTATTGTTTAATTGCATTTTTAAATAAACTAAATATTTTTCAAATGGAAAAAAACATTCTGGTTTTACCTTAAAAAAATCTGTTGCATAGTAAAAAGTTCAAAAGTGGCTTGATATTTATTTTTAATATGTTTTATTATATTTTTAAACTTTAAAATGATCTCCTGAAAAATCAAGTTCTTTTGATATATGACGTTGTTGAAAGGAGTGAACGATATAGACAATTCATGTTGGCCTTCAAACTCATAATTTGGACATTTTTTGCCTTATTTCAGTGTTCTTGAGAATAATTTCTCTACATGGGCCAACTGCTCTCCCGAGACCACTTACGAGACTTTTTTGTTCCAAAGTCGGAAAACTTTCTCAAGTCAACTAGTAGGGATGTGAATAATGTGTAACCGTTACTTTTTCGGTTACTCGAGATGGATGTTATTCGTTATAAATTATTTATCCACAAATGAACGATCCTTGTTGGCCTTCAAACTCATAATTTGACATTTTTATAAAAAACAAAATTATAAAATGGCATAATTATAAAATGGAAAATCACAAAGTTATTGCTTCAAATATTAATTATAACTTACTATTTAATCATTATTTTGCAGTGCCCTATGCACCATTGTGTGTGGATGGCAAGAAGAAAAAAGGCAGTTTTTTAAACGTGTCTAAATTTATAGTCATAAAAGCTAGATTTTCTCTACTTTAGATGAAGGAATCCATTCATATTGTAATATGGAATTCAAAATTTAATGTAGATTTAATTGGAATTCAAAATTTAATGTCGATTTAATTGGAATTCAAAATTAAATGTAGATTTAATTGGGCATGTTTTTATTTCAACTTTTCATGGGTTGGTCCATTTTTCTCTCCAATGGTAATACTTTTTTCATTTTATTCCTTACCCCTAATACCTGATAAGTCCTTCTGAACATTTTTACGCCGATACACTAGAGTAATAATGGTACAAGTAAAAAAAAAAATAAATAAAATTTTGTTTTGGTATTTCATCGTTAGTTATAAATTTTCATCTCATCAATAGATGTCTCTAGTGAAGTTCTAGTGATTCAAGAACAAGGTTTCTAAATTGGTTCATATACATAGAGCTTTCAAGAATTTGAGTAGTGTGTTGTCAATAATGGGTAGAATTGGTGAATGTTACACGTGTGTAAAGTGATCACTTAAACCAGCCTATGACGGTCGTCAGCCCCGTAAATGCCCAGACTTCCATATTCTTCTTCATATTTAATGAGACGTCAAAAAATTACTTATATTTCATCAATGTGCCCTTGGGTTGTTGAAAGATTATATATGACAATAGTTTCGTATAATAAGTGTTAATTGTATTTTTGTATTGGTTTGTATTTTTTAATAAGGATATAATAAATGAACACTTAAAAAAAACATAGTCCCCTACCCTGCTACCACAATTGTAAGGTAATAATTAGCCTGTTTTAAAAATATTATTATTATTGCAATAACTTTAAAATCGTTATTACTCATAAACGTTTGTTTGTATTTATGTACTCGTATATGTGTGCTTATATACTCACTCACAACTACACACGGATAAATACAATTACGGTTACACCTCCATTTAACGGACCTCTATTTAACGAAATTCGGATAAAACGAACTAAAAATGCGGTAGAATGTAAAAAAATAAAAATGTCCTGTTAATATTATTCTTGCTTAATTTCAAGTGTCGCCGCACGTAAACAATTTTAAGCGATTATGATTATCACAAATTATGTTTTAAAACCTGAAAAATTCAAACAAATCTGAATTCCTATTTCAAAACAAAATTAATATGAAATAGCAACGTCACTTCACTTTCGTCAAGTGTTTGAAGACATTTTTTTTCATTAATTGATTCGGCAGTCACTTTCTGGTAAAAATGTATCCATTTTTTTATTATTTTTACTTAGTGAATACCACTATCTCTTAAAATTTATTGTGGAGCGTGTTTCGATGCATTTGTTTAAAAATGATGCGAAATGCATCGAAACACGTGTCAAAACAGATTTTAAGAACGTCACTTCGCGATGAGTGTCCAAAGATAATAAATAGAAATTTAATTGTGTTTTGTATTGTTGATTTGTATCTAAATACAGTATTCACAAAAAATTAAAATTTACGGACACCCCCTCCCCCCAATTAATCCGTTAAATCGAGGTTTCACTGTATCACCTTACAAACCTGTGTATAAATAACAGTCATAATTCGGTAGTGTAAAGGCAAAGGGGTATATCTGTCTCAGACCAAATTTTACAGGAGAGCAAAAACATACTTGTGAAACTAAATATTTAGCTCTGATGGCATATGTACATATCTTAATAAAACTAAATAAGTATTGCAACTACAGCTATATCCTATCGCTAGATTATGGAATACACTATTTTAGACATTTTTTGGAACAAATTTAGAAAATGAACAATTTGACAGATATACCCGTTTCCCATTACACTACCGAATTATGTAGATATTTTTTTCAAGTGTCAAGTTATAAATAATAATAAAAAAATACCAAGTATTTTGTTATACATTGTATAAAATTTCACTGTAACTTCATTGTTTAAAAAAAAACTTTTATCAATTGTGAATATTGTTTTTAATAGACGAGAGAATTGCGAACTTGTGCCGACTTTAATCTGATGTATCGGCACGTATTGTTGTAAAGTTGTATACTTCATTCCGCGAGTGTGGAAAGCTCGGGTGTTCTGAGTCCCCTATCTCTATTAAGGGTGTAATATTATTATCCTGTTCAATATTTCAATACAACACATAGCGTATTATGTTGATTTGCACTATGGGGAAATATTTTATTCATCGGATTCCATTACAACTGTCCGCTTTACTTAAGGTTAGGTGCGTTTATTTTTAATCGTGATGATCTATGATTTTTTCAGGGGGTTAAAATGCTGTGTAATTGTGGAACGGAAAAAGAACATTGGCCAGAGCCAAGCCATCCAAGTATAATTGAAATAGTAAAAGTACTTATTTTGTATTTTTTCACATCTCAACATAGGTCTGGGCATTTTCGGGGCTTACGACCGTCATAATCCGGTTTTAGTGATCACTATTACATTATTTTTTAACATCTCATCAAAGATGAAGAAGAATATGGAAGTCTGGGCATTCACGGGGCTGACGACCGTCATGGGCTAGTTTAAGTGATCACTTTACACACGTGTAACATTCACCAATTCTACCCATTATTGACAACCACACTACTCAAATTCTTGAAAGTTCTAACCAATCGAGAAACCTTGTTCTTGAATCACTAGAACTTCACTAGAGACATCTATTGGTGAGATTTAAAGAAGCTTTTTACTACGCAGAAACTTTTATATTAGTATGTGAGGTCCGAATCCTGGATTATAATCACACACATAAGAAACGCCAGAAAATACCATTTTCATTTTTATTATTAGGCTTATAATTTGACCAGATAATTTATTTACAACATTTCGAGTGTTTTTTTTGGACACACTCAAAATGTTGCAAATCACTTTTACACACGTGTAACATTGAGCAGAAACACATTCATTTGATTGTAAGGTCCGAATCCTGGATTATAATCACATGCATGAGAAACGCTAGAAAACATCCTTTTCGTTTTATTATTTTAGCTTATAATTTGACCAGTTAATTTATTTACAACATTTGGAGTGTGTCCAAATACTTGTCCACAAATCTAGATTATCTCCTATTTTAGTAGTTAGCTTTCATATTATTATTAGTATTTTTTTTGCTTATTTTGTGTAACTCATTTATGCGAATGACTTGATTGATATAACTATTCTGTAAAATTCCCAAATAAAATAAAATAACAAAAAATAATAGAACATTCCAGTGTAAATGGACTAAGGTAAATGCTTTCTTATGTTTACACCAGAATTAACCCTTTATCGCATGCAACATTAACAGTTCATTATAGCCCCATAGCTAAATATATCAAAAGGGAAAATAAAAATAATTATTGTCCGGGTACCGTTAACCTTTCCACCCCCAATTACTGAACCATAAACATTAATGCGGGGAAAAAGGGCCAAATTGCTCGGCTTTTCTTGTACCCCTTTCACAATAACGCATTGTTCTTTTCCACAAAGGACTCTTGTTTTGCCTTGCTTTGCCTAGCTTTACTTGGACAGGTCTCTGAAGAAATCGATGCGTCCTTCTGTGGGGTGGATGAAGCCGTTCCCAAAGGGGAAAAACAATCGGATAGCAAGGGGTTTTTAGTAGAAAAAACGTTGACAGTCTCATCTGATAAAAATTAGTTATGTTATCTTTTTATGTGGTGGTTAATTTTAATTGATTGATAATGATTGCTAACCGGATATCCGTAGTGATCACGTAACTCTCTCAAGCGTCGCTTTTTAAGACGATATCTGAAGCATCTAAGTATGTATATTTAATTATTTTTATTTGTTTAATAAATAAAAACAAAATTTTGTTTTTAACTACTATAGTATATAATACTTTTCTTAAGCCGATTTCGACAAGAACCGTGTCATCTTCTGGGATAGACATGCACCAAACCTTAAACTAAGACTATGAAAAAAATTACAATTGTATGTTTAGTACATGTTTATGAAAATGACAGGGTTCTTGTCGAAACCGGTTGAAAAAAAGTGCCAAAGTGGTTTAAAAATAGTTTAAGTTTTTGTTGTTTTATAATATTTTACAAAATTTGTCACATGTATCTGCAAATAACATTTAAATTATTATAGTTTTTCTCTCATAATTTTAAGTGTGTCCTAATAAAGAGTGAATGAAAATAACTGGTCACATTTTAAGCTGCATCAATGAAAAATTATATTTTCATGGGTTTTCCAGTATGTGAAAATGATCCGGGGTTTGGATTTTGCATACAAATAAAAGGGTCTCTGCTAAATAAAAGCTTTCATAAACTAACATACATGGCTGTAATGTATCATGAGATCGATCATATATCTTGGAGTTCCAAAAATTTGAGTAGTGTTGTTGTCTATCATGGAGAGAATGGTGAATGTTGCACGTGTGTAAAGTGATCACTTAACCACCCTATGACAGATCATTAGCCCTGTATATACCCAGACTTCATTATTTTTCTCCATATTCTATGTTGAGTTGAGATTAGTTTTGGGCCAGCAACACATTTTGTCGTTAAATTCGCGTACTTGTATACATTTCCTTCGTACATAGACACTCGTCTCTCGGCTGAAATTGAGAACTATCAATTAGTTGACCATGTGTACACTACTAGGTCTAGTTTTTTCTTGCTTGAACGTGAAACGTTCTCTTCTGTTAGCTTTTATTTGTGCGTCATCGGCTCAGTAGTGATTTTTGCCTCCAGACATGACACAGCGTTTCTGAACATACCCCTAATAATACTACCAATGAGCTCTGATGTAAAAAGGGATGAAATACAGTGTTTGAGTACAATTTAATATATTAAAATAACACTTTCTTTTAAAAAATATTTCTTTAAATTTGTCATTAACCTGTTTTGATGGATTCCTTATTATTTTCAAACAACGCATAACGGTGTTTAAAAATAATATAAAATGCATCGAAACACGTGTCACAATATATTTTTTTTAAATGTCGCTTATATACGGAGAATTAAAATAAAATATGGTAAGATATTATCACAAAGTGACTGCCGAATCAATTGACGCCATTCTTTAACTATACACACAGTTTCGTTATTAAATGATTTATGTTTTGTATTAACATTTCGCTCACTCCTTTCAACAACGTCATATATCAAAAAACTTGATTTTTTAAGAGATCGTTTTTAAAGATTAAGAATATTATGAAACGTATTAAAAATAAATATAACTCCACTTATTGAACTTTTTACTGTGCAACAGATATTTTTAGATAAAACCTGAAGGTTTTTCCTCTATTTGAAAAATTGTGAAAAATAATTAAACAAGACCTTTTCTTCAAAATGCAAAAACAGCACTTTCTGCCCTGCAGCGGGTACATATTAAGTTAAAAATATGCCGCTTTTTTTGGGATATAGTACATTTTCTGTGCATTCCGAAAACATGCACAACTGAAAATTGACGATTTTTGATATATGACGTTGTTGAAAGGAGTGAGTGATTTATTGATGGAAGTGCATTTTAACATATACAATAAAATAACAAGTTTGTGGTTTTTCCACGTTTATTTTATTTGAACAGTGTCTGGGTATCGGCGTTATCATCGTCAGACTGGTCTACCTATCTGATGTCGATTTTTTTGTATGTTAATTTAAATAATATATGAATGAATCTGGAACCGTTGGCTGACAAACCCTTCTACTGCACATTTGTATTTTTTTATTTTATTTAATTTTTATTTTATTTTATTGGAAGGAAGAACAACAGTTATAATATATGATACATACAGAATACAAAAAATAAAATCATGAGTACCAATTATAGTTCTTCACAACTATGCATAAAAGAGGTCTATATAAAGGAAGAGACATGAAACAAGGATGGGATAAAGAGAAAAGGAGATGGCAGTGAAAGGAAAAGAAGAAAGGGAAAGGACAGGGAATAGAATTACTTTTTTAGGTTTATTAGATTTCGAACAATTTAGCTTCTTTAATTACCTACCCCATGATGCCCATACCTATCCTACATACAATATATTGTATTATTTTTTGACATCTCATCAAAGATGATTAAGAATATGGAGGTCTGGGCATTTACGGGGCTGACGACCGTCATAGGTTGGTGTAAGTGATCACTTTACACACGTGTAACGTGTTCGATATAAATATATGGTTTTAAAAAGGAAAGAGTTTGAATTTCAATATATATTATAAAAACTAAAATAAAGACTCTCGCACAGGCGGTCGCGTACTGACTATATGTTTACGAGTATATCTTTAAAGATATACTGAATTATTGCAAGAATACTAGCAGAAAACATTAACTCATATAGATATTATGTTACCTACGTGATTAAAGATTTAAAATGAGAAAAGTTTACCATTATAACATCTCAACATAGATGAAGAAGAATATGAAAGTCTCGGAATTTATAGACTTTGAAGTGATTACTTTACATACGTGTAACATTCACGTTTTATTACTATTCTATTGTAATTTTAAGTGGATTACCTGCTTTCATTTTATGTTGTTGCTTAATTCAATTGAGTTTTAATTTGGATTTAATCTTTTAAATTAATAGCTGCATGTTTCGGAAAGACAGGAAACTTACTATCAACAGGTGAATGCAAGAGTTATATGCTCTATAAACTACATGAGTGTAAGAGGAAATAAAAACACGATGAAGTGGAACAAGTACGAAAATGTAATGGCATGTGTTGAATTGAGTGAAAGGTGTTTATTTTTTTATTTTTTTTTACAACCTTATGGTGAATGTCAAAATAACATCTGTGGATTATAAATTTTTGTATCTTTTTATATCAAGCTTCTTTTAATTGATATCTCAACATAGATAAAGAAGATAATAATGTTTGGCCATTTAAAGGACAAAAAATGTGAAATCTCTGGTTTAAATAAGTAAGTTTTTTTAACAAAAAATAACCTTCGTAAAATGTATGCCTAATTCTTTACGAATTATTTTACATACTAAGATATGCTTGCAAATTTTATGAAACTCGTTTTTAGAATAGTTTAAAAAAACATGTCAACCAAATATTCCAAATTTTCGTTCCCAATTGTGCATAAATTATATATATTTTCGGCAAAACGTTGTACAATAGATGTTCGAATGCAAGGTATAATAAGGAATTAATGCAAGGCAGAGATAAGCAATATCGATAAAATTAAAAAAGATATCTTCAGATGGTTTGGACTTGTGAGTGAATACAGAATGGTAAAGCACATTAAAGAGGCGAATGTGGTTGGAAATAGAAACAGAGGAACATCAAGGAAAATTGGTAAGATCAAGCATTTCAAATACAAAAAAGTGGCCCGGTCACGAGTCAGAATAATCAGCGGGTATGTATGAGGAGATGCGTAAATGTGGGAGAGGCGAATATTTTTCAAAAACAGAATTGGGTTCTAATCCCTTTGCGGGGAAGCGGAATGTTAGTTACTTAGTTTATGTAAATGTGTATATATATATTTATATATATATATATATATATATATATATATATATATATATATATATATATATATATATATATAAATATATATATAAAATTTGTATTTGTATGGGTGTGTGTTTGTGTGTGCGTATGCGTATTGGTCGGGGATGATGGAGCGGTTTATGAAATAGGCCACCTAGCGACCCCTAGTAGCGGGGGTGGTTTAAAATGGATTATTAACTATATCAGGGATGAATTACCCAGTAAACCACATAGGAGGGTGAGAAATGTGTCGAATAAAGTGCTTTTTGGTGCGGTAAAAAACATTTATAGAAACAAGGATAGATAATTTGTATTTAGGAAATTATTTAAGTCAGATTTTGGAAAAAAAAAACACAATTACTTAATTAATTAATTATTTCTCACAGAAATACTAAGAAAGTATTTTTTAAATATTAAAAACACAAATTTTTATATTTTTTAATTAAAAAACAACTTAAGCTATGACAGGTATTAAGCTCTGTAAATTTCAATACTCTTATATTCTTAACAACATTTTGAGTGTATCCAAATACTTGTTCACAAATCTGGATTATATACAATTATAGGAGTTATTTATCATATTATTTTTTGACATCTCAACATAGATGAAGAATAAAATGGAAGCCTGGGCATTCACGGGGCTTACGGGCTTTATGTTACTAAATTGGATCATATACATATAACTTCCAAAATTTGAGTAGTTTGGTTGTCAATCATGGGTAGAATTAGTGAATGTTACACGTGTGTAAAGTGATCACTTAAACCAGCTTATGACGGTCGTAAACCCCGTAAATACCCAATCTATCATATTTTTTTTCATCTTTGATGAGATGACAAAAAGTAATATAATAGGGATGTGACTATGTAATGTGTAACTGATACTTATTCGAATATCCCATTTGGACGTTATTCATTCTTGGCTTTATTAATTTTCAAGTTTTTGGTGTCTACTACTATTACGTCCATATTTTGTCATATTACATATTTTGTCCGCCTCCGTAGTGTAATGGTCAGCACGCTCGGCTACCGTTCTGGAGGTCCCGGGTTCGATTCCCAAGGGGGGTAAAATAAATATAAGTGATTTTTTTCACTGTAATATTTATTCAATATTACCCTGGACTGGTACCTGAAGCGATGGGCTGATCACCTTTCCTTCATGTGTAAACGATCAAGATAACACTGCGTATTTATGAAGCAGTGCCCTATGCACCATTGGGGTGCGGATAAGGGTTTAAAAAAACTACTATTATCACCATCACGCCGTTTCGTTTTGTAAAATTGTCTAAAAATAATATGAAATAGAAGTTTTTTTGTAAATAATAAAAACATAAATATTTCTCTTTTCTAATAAAAAAAAACCACTTAGACTAGGCTATGACAGGTTATAAGCCCTGTACATTTTCAGACTCTTACATTATTCTTCTGAGATGCCAAAATTTAACACATTGTGGCAACCCACAACAATCGAATGAACGAGCATAATCGAACACGCTGTGGCAACTCGACAATCGAATGAACGAGCATAATCGAACACCCAAACCGAGCTCGCACCGAACGGGAACCAGAACGTTACATTCCGTCACCGCCCGTCCAGTGATCGACACGTCCTCCAACTGTTCTCACATTAGAATCACGCGATTATTCTTAAATATTTCTTGACTGTAATTTTCTAGAACTGAATAAATTTGTGTTAAAAGTATAATCCGCGTTCATCTTGCTTCCCTTCTGTTAAATTAAGTTGGTGTTCAACTAGAACCCATAACATATTATTCTGTCTGTATAGCTTTCTGTGAAGATCGCTTATTGATGCAGTGTGCTGAATCGTAGTCAATTGAATCAGGGGAAATAAATATGATATACCGGCTACAACTTCATATATCTTACCCTCCCGAGTGAGGGTGCATTAGGGTGGTTCGCTAGAGCGAGCGAGGTGCTTAATCTTATCAGGAAGCATTATTTATTGCCAATGTGAACGCGCAACAATTTATTTTACGAACACCAAGATTTAATATTTCAATATTCTAGATATTAGTCCGCCTCCGTAGTGTAATGGTCAGCACGCTCGGCTACCGTTCTGGAGGTCCCGGGTTCGATTCCCAAGGGGGGTAAAATAAATATAAGTGATTTTTCACTGTAATATTTACTCAATATTACCATGGACTGGTACCTGAAGCGGAGGGCTGATCACCTTTCCTTTATGTGTAAACGATTAAGATAACACTGCGTTAATATGACACAGTGCCCTATGCACCATTGGGGTGCGGATAAGGGTTTTATTATTATTTTAGATATTATTTAAGGAAATGATAATAATAAATAAAATAAAACAATCTATATTATTTTTTGACATCTCAACAAAGCTGAATAGAAATATGGAAGTCTGGGCATTTAAGTCTGGATAATATGCTGGATTAAGTGATTACTTTACACGCGAGTAACATTCACCAATTTTACCCATGATTGACAACCACACTACTCACTAATTCTTGGATATTCTATATACAATATATGAATCATATAATATGATCCAATTTCGAATCATTGTACTTGAATTTCTTGAATTTCACTAGGTACATCTTTTGGTGATATGTCAAATAATAATATAAATAATAATTACTATAATTGGAGACTATCCAGATAAGTGAACAAGTATTTGGACACATTCAAAACGTTGTAAAGATATTGGTGAATATTTTGTTTAGTAAAATCATTGTTTATTTTGTGGTATTGTTATATAACACTCTCCTTATCATTCATCGTTTAATTGGTGTAATACTACTTAAAACACTACTTTATGACTACGGGTTTCGAAGTAACCATTCTATCAATACACAGTCTATATTTGACTTCATGATAAAGTGATTATTCCAAAACGTAGTGTTTTAAAGTGGTTTTACACAAAGTGAACGCTAAATGATAAGGAGAATGTTAAAATGGTGAATTTTTCACGTGTATAATAAAGTGATCAATTCTATCAGACAATGATAGGTCGTAATACCTTTAAATATCTAGACTTCTTTATTATTCATACTACTACTACTACTACCATCACGCCGTTTCCTCGCAGGGGTAGGCAGAGAGGATGGAACGCCACACTCTTCTGTCCTGACATACACTCCTCGCCTCCTTCACATCCATACATCTAGTTATAATAATTAAAGAAAACACTTCGTTTTTTACCACTTGAGTTTAATTATAGACTACATGTTTCAGAAGCTAAACTTCCATCATTCAGGTCTGTATAATAACTAAAATATAAAATATAAAATTGTTCTATAAATAAGGATAGGGGGAAAGTAAGGGGAAGGGGTTAGTCAAGGAACGGAGTTTGAAAACAAAGGAAAAATTGAAAGCAATGGCGAAGAATTTTGAAACAATATATTATTTAATAAATTATTATTAGAATTCAGGTTTTTTCGTATTTCTAAATTTTCAAGATAATTCATAATTTGGCCTTTATATGGAAAAAGGTGTAATAATTTTAATTTATGGGAGTGAAATGAGTGATTAGTATCTATTATATGATTTGCAAATTCCGAAAAATAATTACTAACAAGACCGCTTTGATGTTCTTTGATTCTAATCTTTAAATTTCTCGCAGTTTGGCCAATATATTTTCTATCACAATCTCCACACGAAATTTCATAAACACCACTTTTTTGTAATAAATCAATTTTAGATTTTGAGTTATCGAGGATTTTATGTAAATTATTATTTGTATAATATGCAGGTTGGATATGGGAGGGTAAGATTTTCGAAATATTTTTAGTTATTGAACCCGTATATAAAATTTTTCGCCAAGATTTATTTTTTATTGAATCATTATTAGGTGCTGAATATATGTATTTTTTGGTAAAATTATTTTTAATTTTATTTTTTAACATTTTATCTATTAGCGCGCAATTATACCCGTTGTTTTTTGCTATTAGTTTCATTGTGTTTAATTATTAAATTCTAATCATCCTATTGTAAAAACATGTATTTTTAGATGGTTTAGGTACGTTGATGACATTTTTTGTATTTTTATTGGGACTGATAGACAATTAGATTCATTCCTTACCCACATCAACACTTTACATAATAATATTAAATTTACCATGGAAAAAAATGACGATAATACCCTAAATTTTCTTGATTTATCGATTAAAGTTATAAATAATAAATTAGATTTTAATATATATCGTAAACCAACACACACTGACACAGTCATTCCAGCTGATTCCATTCATCCCATTTCACATAAAATGGCCAGTTTCCATTCATTATTAAATAGACTAATTAATATCCCCCTCAGTAACTCAAATTATAATCGTGAATTAAACACAATTAAACTAATAGCAAAAAACAACGGGTATAATTGCGCGCTAATAGATAAAATGTTAAAAAATAAAATTAAAAATAATTTTACCAAAAAATACATATATTCAGCACCTAATAATGATTCAATAAAAAATAAATCTTGGCGAAAAATTTTATATACGGGTTCAATAACTAAAAATATTTCGAAAATCTTACCCTCCCATATCCAACCTGCATATTATACAAATAATAATTTACATAAAATCCTCGATAACTCAAAATCTAAAATTGATTTATTACAAAAAAGTGGTGTTTATGAAATTTCGTGTGGAGATTGTGATAGAAAATATATTGGCCAAACTGCGAGAAATTTAAAGATTAGAATCAAAGAACATCAAAGCGGTCTTGTTAGTAATTATTTTTCGGAATTTGCAAATCATATAATAGATACTAATCACTCATTTCACTCCCATAAATTAAAATTATTACACCTTGTTCCATATAAAGGCCAAATTATGAATTATCTTGAAAATTTAGAAATACAAAAAAACCTGAATTCTAATAATAATTTATTAAATAATATATTGTTTCAAAATTCTTCGCCATTGCTTTCAATTTTTCCTTTGTTTTCAAACTCCGTTCCTTGACTAACCCTTTCCCCTTACTTTCCCCCTATCCTTATTTATAGAACAATTTTATATTTTATATTTTAGTTATTATACAGACCTGAATGATGGAAGTTTAGCTTCTGAAACATGTAGTCTATAATTAAACTCAAGTGGTAAAAAACGAAGTGTTTTCTTTAATTATTGTAACATGTCTTACCACAAAGTTAATGCCGAAACAATAAATAAAACATCTAGTTATACATGCCTTCCGATTGCTTAGACTTTTGACACCGCCAGATTTTAGGTTCTGTTTGATCTGTTCGTGCCAAATCTTAATATTCATCATGTACATTAAGATGGCACTATAGGATTATAAAAACATCTCTGAAAAATAAATATTACAAGAACTGGAAATTTTATTATAGTTGGTAAAAAGTATATTTTTGGCAAACTTCGACGCCACGACTGTAATAAACATACATCACTTCCGTAAAGAACTACCTACCTTCATACGTATATGTTTTTAGCTGTGTATGTTACATACTCCGTGAATCCGACGCCCGTCGCCCGACGCCGCGACGCTCGTTCGTATGTGCTAGAATGTAGATGTATGAAAAATGTCGGGGACGTGAATTTCATGAATTATCGTGAATTAATGAAAACTTTTCTGTTTTCAGGAAAAGGATTTATGATTACTGTCTAGTCGGCTTTATGAAGGTTGGAACTTCATATCGTGATTTCAAAATAAAACATACTCATTTGTTTATTTGAAATAAAATAACAGTCAATAACTAACAAACAGAAAAGTACAAAAAAGAAATATTTTGGGGTATTTATAGTTTTTTCGCAATAATAATGCCAATAATAGAAAATTAATCTGAAAAGAAAGCATGCATTTGTAAGTCAGGAGTAGCAATTATCAGCGGCTATGTATGAGATGTATGAATGTAGAAGAGGCGAAAATTGTTTGTAAAGGCATAGAGGTGTGGCGTTCTATTCTCTCTGCTTACCCCTGCAGTGGAGTGACTCTATAGCTAGTTTTTAGTTAATTAGTAATATGCATATTTATTTTAAAATACGTCACCATTATTATCTATGTTTCCTTAAAAAAAATCCTTTATTTATCCTTTAATCCCCTGCCAACCTTTATATATATACCTGATTATTTTTTTTATCGTTAGTTTTAATATTCACCTGTCGATGAAAACAACTATAGTTATCGAAATAAGTCATGTGTTATGAAATAAATCTCATTAAGTGGTATTAGACAAGTGTTTAATTTATTTAAATAATTAACACGTCATTATACAAAGTTAATGCCGAATCAATAAAATAAATCATGCTTTGTTAATCGGCTCCACATTTATTTTATTATGTCCTCGAAGGTTGAGTGTTTTAGGATTGGTTAAATCTAGGGTTGAATGTGTGAAGTTATTTTTTTTTTTGTTAAATAATTTGTAAAATATTGAAAAATAAAATGTTGGTGTCCATAAAATATTTTTTCTAAAATAAAAATGTATTTTTGTTTTAAAATCACTATAATATTTGTAGTGATTCTAAAACAGTTAAACTAAAGTTACATTTAAATTATAAAATGGAAAATCAGAAAGTTAGTGCTTCAAATATATATTTTTTTTTTACGTTCAATAAAACTCATTAAGTGGTATTATATAAGTGTTCTTTTTTTTAATGATCAACATGTCATTCCACAAAGTCAATACCAAATCATCAAATAATATAAGTCCTAACCTTACTCCGACTCCTGATCTGACCACTTTCAATTATCTTTTTGAGATATCTATAAAATAAAAACTTATTTAAATAAAGATTTGGCGTTTAGTTTGTAGAACTCCATTTTAATTTATGTATTGAATGTTAAGAAGAATATGGAAGTCTGGGCATTTACGGGGCTGACGACCGTCATCGGCTGGTTTAAGTGATCACTTTACACACGTGTAACATTCACCAATTCTACCCATTTATGACAACCACACTACTCAAATTCTTGGAAGTTCTTTATATATGAACCAATTTAGAAACCTTGTTCTTGAATCACTAGAACTTCACTAGAGACATCTATTAGTGAGATGTAAAGAAGCTTTTTACTAAGCAGAAACTCTTATATTAGTATGTGAGGTCCGAATCCTGAATTATAATCACACACATGAGAAACGTCAGAAAATACCATTTTCATTTTTATTGTTAAGCTTATTAGTTGACCAGATAATTTATTTACAGCATTTTGAGTGTGTCCAAATACTTGTTCACAAAATCTGGATTATCTCCAATTATATGAGTTATTTTCATATTATTTTTAACATCTCATCAAAGATGAAGAAGAATATGTAAGTCTGGGCATTTACGGGGCTGACGACCGTCATAGGCTGGTTTAAGTGATCACTTTACACGCGTGTAACATTCACCAATTCAACCCATTATTGACAACCACACTACTCAAATTCTTGGAAGTTCTATATATATGAACCAATTTAGAAACCTTGTTCTTGAATCACTAGAACTTCACTAGAGACATCTATTGGTGAGATGTAAAAAAGCTTTTTACTAAGCAGAAACTCTTATATTAGTATGTGAGGTCCGAATCCTGAATTATAATCACACACATGAGAAACGTCAGAAAATACCATTTTCATTTTTATTATTAAGCTTATTAGTTGACCAGATAATTTATTTACAGCATTTTGAGTGTGTCCAAATACTTGTTCACAAAATCTGGATTATCTCCAATTATATGAGTTATTTTCATATTATTTTTAACAACTCATCAATGATGAAGAAGAATATGGATTATCCATATTCTTCTTCATCTTTGATGAGATGTTAAAAAATAATATGAAGATAACTCCTATAATTGGAGATAATCCAGATTTCGTGAACAAGTATTTGGACACACTCAAAATGTTGTGATATTAATGTGTTTTTTAAACAATAAAATACAACTTAGCAGACTCAAAAAACCAGTGTTCGATTTAGAATTTAATAAATACATAAAAAACTTGGGAATTTATAAAAGAAATAGCAAAAAATTCAACATTCGTTTGAAAATGCCATAACTAGGTCAAGCAATTGTCACAAAATTGATTTAAATGTGTTTTTTAAAGGATAAAATATTTATTATTTTTTGACATCTCATAAAAGATGAAGAAGAATATGGAAGTCTGGGCATTAACGGGGCTTATTTAGTTATTTTCATATTATTTAAATAATATGAAAATAACTCCCGTAATTGGAGATAATCCAGATTTGTACACACTCAAATAAGTAACTATTTGGACACACTCAAAATGTTGTGGATAAAATACAACTTAGAACACTCAAAAAATCAGTGTTCGATTTAACATTTAATACATAAATAAAAACTTGGCGGTTTATAAAAAAATAGCACAAAATTCTGGTTAGATGGCCCCTTTCCAAAATTGTCTGCCCTAAGTTAACGGAGTTCCCATCACGCGATCGACTGTCGCCTTACGATCACGCCATCTAGGAACGGAGTAAAGTAGCTCAACACAACCTTTATTACATAACTCACTTTGGCTTTACAGCATGGGTAGCCAACAGTTTCAGTAGCCGGGACAGATTTTAGATATGAAATTTCCTACCGGGCCGCAAAAAAAAATTATTTTATTATTCAAAGCAAACAAGATATATATTTATATATATATATATATATATATATATATATATATATATATATATATATATATATATATATATATATATATTTATTTATATAAATATATATATATATATATATATATATATATATATATATATATATATATATATATATATATATATATATATATATATATATATATATATATATATGTATATATATATATATATATATATATATATATATATATATATATATATATATATATATATATATATATATATATATATATTTATATATTTGTATATAAACAAACCTACTTGTCTAATAGATTTATATTATCCACTGACACTTCGTGATGGAATTGCATTTTTAATTTATTATTAGATTAAAACCAATATTTTTAGCTTTTCCACTTTTTTATTTGACCAGCGACCGGGTTTCGTCGTTACCGACATCATCAGACTGGTGAGAGGCTATACAAATTGTTAATAATTTTAAATTATATCAAATCATGGTTATCAACTCCTGCCTTCTTTTATATATAACATAACAATTTGTATAGCCTCTCACCAGTCTGATGATGTCGGTAACGACGAAACCCGGTCGCTGGTCAAATAAAAAAGTGGAAAAGCTAAAAATATTGGTTTTAATCTAATAATAAAAAAATAAAAAAAATAAAAAAAAACTTACTTGTCACTTTATTCAATCCTTTACAAACTTATTTCTATGTTTAGCCTCGTAACGCCGTTTAATGTTGTACTTTTTCAAGATAGAAACAGAATTATTGCATATCAGGCATGTTGGCTTTGTTTTAAATTCCACGAAAAAATAGTTTACAGTCCATCTGTCTTAAAAACTTCTCAGTTCTTCTGTTACTCTTCTCTCCTTTAGTCCAACGTCTTTACTACTTGACTCCATTATGGGTCTTGATATTGTCAGGATAGTGATATACTCATATATGGGATATGATACAAACTACGCACGATAGAATGTTCATTTGGTGGCTTTTTGTACACTAAAGGAAAAAACGTGTGATGTACTCCGCGGGCCACAAGTAGACACCCGGCGGGCCGCATGTGGCCCGCGGGCCGCGGGTTGGTCACCCTTGTTTTATAGCATGAGGCATGCTCTCGGTAAATTTTCCACATCAGCATGTCTAAATATAGAAATGGAAAATCAAACCGATTCGATTGATCTAATTTAACTCGGTATTAATAGATACATAGATATATCTTTAGTCTGGAGCAAAATGTTGTATGGAAGCTAAACTTGGACTATCGGGCAGCCAGAACGGGGCGGCTGGAGGAGTTTGAAATGTGGTGCTATAGGTGCATGTTGGGGATTCATTGCTCTGAACATGTCGCTCACTCCTTTCAACGTCGTATATAAAAAAACTTGATTTTTCAGGAGATCGTTTTTAAAGTTTAAAAATATAATACAATGTTTTGAAAATACATATCAAGCCACGCATTGAACTTTTTACTATGCAACAGATCTTTTTAGGTAAAACCTGAATGTTTTTTCTCCATTTGAAAAACATTTGGTATATTTAAAAAAATAATTAAACAATACCTTTTCTTCAAAATGCAAAAAACAATACTTTCTGCCCTGTAGCGGGTAAATATTAGGTTAAAAATATGCCACTTTTGCTGGGATATAGTATATTATCGAGGCATTCCGAAAATATGAACTTAAAATTTAATATTTTTGATATATTACGTTGTTGAAAGGAGTGAGTGATATAGGGAAGGTTGTCGAGGCCGGATGAGGCACCACAGTACCATAGTAGTAGTAATGGCTGTTTCGCCCATCAAATCGAA
This sequence comes from Brachycentrus maculatus, assembly GCF_059751285.1. Taxonomy (NCBI): domain Eukaryota; kingdom Metazoa; phylum Arthropoda; class Insecta; order Trichoptera; family Brachycentridae; genus Brachycentrus; species Brachycentrus maculatus. The sequence goes on along the minus strand of NW_028280815.1, from coordinate 220,345 downwards.
AGTTACCTTTTCGGAATATGGAACTAATACAGGAACAAGAGGTACATCTCTCCCATTTTAACTCATAATACCGTCAGACATATATTCCTACAATTGTACGTGTCCATGCAATACGGTAATCCCTCTGTTACACGTAGTCCCCGCTTAAATGACCTGTTGCCAAGTTGTTTTAGGAATCCGCTACAATGTAGCTTTGGAAGCGACAGTATACTAGCTGGGGCGGTAATTACCATCAAAAGATTCCGCTGCACAGTACCGGTCAAACTAATGGACTACTTTGTACCATTTTTAATTTAAGGTTTACCTTTTTTAAAGTGTCTCAACTTGATATGAAACATGCGCATATGGAAGTCTGAGCATCGCAGAGATAACTACCTGGCATTTGGCTGGTTTAAACGATCACTTATATACTTGTGTAACAATTACCATTCTCATATAATTTTTTGACATCTCATCAAAGATGAAGAAGAATATGGAAGTCTGGGCATTTACGGGGCTGACGACCGTCATAAGCTGGTTTAAGTGATCACTTTACACACGTGTAACATTCACCAATTCCACCCATTATAGACAACCACACTATTCAAATTCTTTGAAGTTCTATAAATATGAACCAATTCAGAAACATTGTTCTTGAATCACTAGAACTTCACTAGAGACATCTATTAGTGAGATGAGAAGATACTTTTTACTGAGCAAAAACTCTTATATCAGTATGTGAGGTCCGAATCCTGGATTATAATCACATACATGAGAAACGCCAGAAAATATCATTTTCATTTTTATTATGTAAGCTTATAATTTGACCAGTTAATTTATTTACAACATTTTGAGTGTGTCCAAATACTTGTTCACAAATTATCATTCTGCCCATTGTTTAACAGCTATATTGCACTTATTGAATTATTACTAATTGTTACGTAATCAGTAGAGCAATTTCTGAGGTATTAAGCCTAACTCTTTTGAACATAGGTGACATTCATCTAAATTATTTCACACATATTTTAAGAGACAGTGCCTGAAATAAATTGCGATTTTTAGATACTTTTATTTTGACCAATAAATTATTTATAAATGTACATATATTAGTATTCGTACTTTTTCTCGGTTTGTGTTTGTTTGCAATGTCTTCGACTAATGTGCCCAAAAAACGATGTAGGATAGATGTTCGAATGGTATTTTAATGAACAAATGCAAAGCTGAGATAAAGCGTTCTCTGTGCCTTTGTATGTTATTTCTTAGCAAAAACCTTCATGAAATATATGTAAGATTCATTCTGAATTATTTTACATAATAATTAAACAGTTGAAAACATGCCTTACAATTTTTAAACTTATATTCGACCATAGATTTATATTATCCACTGACACTTCGTAATGGAATTGCATTTTAATATATTATTAGATTAAAACCAATCTTTTTAGCTTTTCCACATTATTTTTATTTGACCGGCGACCGGTCTGATGATGTCGGTAACGACGAAACCCGGAAGCTGGTCAAATAAAAATAAAGTGGAAAAGCTAAAAATATTGGTTTTAATCTAATTATATATTATATTCGACCAGTTATTTCAGAATATTTTATGTTACCGTAGAATGGGGCTACTTAAACGTTAATATGTTACTTGAGCCCAGTGCAATTTTTTTAAAATTTAGATCTGTTTTTAGTCTACAATAATGAACGTATTGGCATGATTCATTGTTTCCCTGATAGGTGACACTTATACGTTCATTAGTGTAGACCAAATACAGATTTAAAAAAAAAATTGTACTGGGCTCAAGTAACACATCAAAGTTCAAGTAGTCCCGTTCTACGGTACTCTAATTTCTCTTAGAGGAGACAAACTCGAAATTTGTTAACAAAAGATTGGAGACACTCAATATGTTGTGAATATTTATTTTTATTTTTAATATTTTTTCTAAAAGGTTTAAATTGTTTGACCACCAGTGTAGTCGTCGTTAGACATTACAATTATTTGAATATTACGACCCAACATATCATAATAAAACTAGTTGTGTCAACCCGAATGAACGTATCTACATTTCGCTCGTGTTTTGAGATGAATGGAAAAAGGGTAAAGCTGTTATGATGGTAATACATATAAAGAGATATTGATGATAGAAGATTGAGGATATGTTCGGGAAAAGAAGTTTTTGCGAGTCCGTTATTTTTCACTTCAAAATTATTTGAACCGTACTTGATTAAACAGTGCACAACAGAGTCCTGGCTTCAACCCTAATATATAAAAGTGAAGCAAAGAGTTAGAAAAAGAATTATGCAAGCAGACTGAATGCACTCGAAATGGGATCCCTCAGATGAATGTGCGGCAAAACGATCTATGATAGATGTTCGAATGGTGATATAAAGAAAGAATGCAAGTTAAATAAGGAAGGAATGCAAAGTTGAGATAAGCATTATCGATAAAAAAAAGGTGTGTTGTGTTGATTTGGCCGTATAGAACGAATGAGTGGGAAAAGAACGGTAAAACAAATTTATGTGGCGAATGTAGTTGAAAAAAGGAGCAGAGGAAAACCGAGAAAATTTAGCACGATCAGGTTTGTCAAATACTTGAAAACGGTCAGGTTAGGAGTTGAAATAACCGGCGGGTAGGTATAAGGAGATCCATGAATTTGGAAGAGGCAAAGAATGTTTGCAAAGACAGAGTGGTGTGGCGTAGGTACTACTCCCTCTGGCTACCACTGCGGAGAAGCGGCTGATGGTTGGTTAGTTACTTTTGAACCAAAATTTTAATAATTTTCCTTTTTTACTAAGCCATTCAACAAAGCCTTATTTTTAGATCAAAAGTTAGATTAAAAATAAACTTCAAAAGTTCAAAAGCACACTTAAGGGCGTTGACCAATCGCGTGGAGGTTTCGAAGTAAGTTGTTTTAAAGTACTTCATTCTGAACCAACACGATTTTTCATGACGCGAAGAAATTAAAAAATAATTATGAGAAATCCTATTTACCCTCGTTAGGTCGTATATTTTATAGCTAGAACAAGAAAAAAAGATTTATTTAAACGTGCAATATAATATCCGTTCAATATGATATAATAATAATAACAAAACCCTTATCCGCACCCCAATGGTGCATAGGGCACTGCTTCATATAAACGCAGTGTGATCTTGATCGTTTACACATGAAGGAAAGGTAATCAGCCCTCCGCTTCAGGTACCAGTCCAGGGTAATATTGAATAAATATTACAGTGAAAAAATATCACTTTTATTTATTTGACCCCCCCCTGGGAATCGAACCCGGGACCTCCAGATCGGTAGCCGAGCGTGCTGACCATTACACTACGGAGGCGGACAAAATATGATATATTTGATATAATATATGATATAATAGCAATAATAATTAAGGTGAAATGAAATAGCGCCATTTTCGTAAAATATTCCTTTAAGAGCTTCTTCTTCTTCATCTTGTTGTAGGCCTTGTGGCCTGTTTTTAAGAGGGATTAGCCTCCTGCGATGTCGATTCCCAGCTATCGACCCGTCTCTTTGTTGTTCTGCCCGGGAGTCGTCTATCATGGGGTTGACCGTACAGTGCGATGTGGGGGAGTCTGGATGGTTCCATTCTCCTCACATGCTCATACCATTGTCTTCTTCGTTGCCTTCCCCTCCTAATGACATCTTCGATCTCGCATATTTCCCTGATCCTGGCATTTCTTATTCTACCTCGAAGACTCTTGCCTCATATGCCCTTAAGAGCGCTTTGCTATTATATTAATTTATGGATTTATTTTTGATCATAAACTTAAATACAAACTACAATATACAATAATGTTTCTTCACTGAGTTTTCCCGTGCCGAGGGCACATTTTACATTACGAAAGATTTATTTTCAATTGAACTGGGTGTTTGTGATGTGTTTTTCACATTTGCCTTTCCTATTCTTACTATCCTACCTGCAGAAAAGCCTTTAAAAGGTTTTGCGTTTTAAAAAAAAAACTTATTTATTAAACTCTTTAAAAGAAAATTGTAAATGACATGCAATTAAATACAACATGGTAGAATGATGCGATCGACTCGTATTTCGAATCTACCTACTTCTATTATGTATTTATGCAAAGTAATGTCTCGATATATATATATATATATATATATATATATATATATATATATATATATATATATATATATATATATATATATATATATATATATATATATATATATATATATATATATATATATATATATATATATATATATATATATATATTTATATATATATAAATATATATATATATATATATATATATATATATATATATATATATATATATATATATATATATATATTTATATATATATATATATATATATATATATATATATATATATATATATATATATATATATATATATATATATATATATATATATATATATATATATATATATATATATATATATATCGTTATCGTACAGGAGAAAGTGACCAACTACCAAAACGTAAAATGTTCAGGAGGGTCATTTAAGTCACTTTTGCTTGGCAAGAAAATAAACACCAATGCAGTTAGTCATTTTTAACAAATCAGTATACTATACTTCCAAGTTTAAATCCTTATTTTCATGGCAATATTAAGCTGGTAAAATATCAAATAGTCAATGATCACGTTTTGGCCAAAAATGCACTTGGTCACTTTCTCCTGTATGACTACGATATATACAATTGGATCTTATATATTATAAAGTTATTCATAAGCTACTAATCAATTCAAATTTCATGGAATCGTGAGTGAAATTTTGATAACGAATTGTGATTCACGGGAAATAAGTCATGGAACACAGACACGTGGTTTTGTTAGGTACGCCTTGAAGTAAGGGTCATAGGCAATTTATTACCCATTAATCGGCGATCGGGACAAATATACCTAATTCAATGTTCTTGTACTCGATTTGAGAAAATTTATTGATTCTACAACCCCCATGAATTGTGTCGGTACTAAGAATCACTAAAAACCCTTGTTCTAATATCATTTGACGCAAATTGACATGAACATTTTACATATCGGTGTTAATAAAATAAATAAATTATGATAGAAAACACATGTTTTTTACCGCTAGAGTTTATTCTATGACAACTAGTTTCGAAAGCTAAACTTCTATCTTCAGGTCTGAATGTAAGTTTACATATAGACCTAAAGATGGAAGCTTAGCTTCCGAAACTAGTCGACATAAAAAAATATACTCAAATGGTAAAAAAGCAAGTGTTTTCTTCAATAATTTCATCATGTCTTACCACAAAGTAAATGCCGAAACAATAAATTTAACAAAATAATGTATGTATAATATAAAGAAATTATTCTTTTTGAACCCTCACCCAATTGTGCATAGGGCGCCACATCATATAAAAGCAGTTTTATCTTGAAAGGAGATCTGCCCTGCGCTACAGGTACCAGTCCAGGGTAAATATTAAATTAATATTATAATGAACAATCGAATATGCATTTGAACCCCTGGGAATCGAACCCGGGACCTCCAGAACGGTAGCCGAGCGCACTGACCATTACTCATGAATTACATAAAATTATTGCAACTTCAAGCATAAAGAGTAAATCCGCCCATGAGTAGATATAGTCTATAAATCTAGATATAGTCTTTGTAGGGCCATGATAAGCGATGTTGCATAAGCCGTAGCTAGATTCACTTGTATTGTAAAATGTATAATTTAAAAAATGGAAACATAATTTGTTTTTGATATCTCATAAAAGATGAAGAAGAATATGGAAGTCTGGGCATTTACGGGGCTGACGACCGTCATAGGCTGGTTTAAGTGATCACTTTACACACGTGTAACATTCATCAATTCTACCCATTATTGACAACCACACTACTCAAATTTTTGGAAGTTCTATACTTATGAACCAATTATGAAACATTGTTCTTGAATCACTAGAACTTCACTAGAGACATTTATTGGTGAGATGAAGAGAAGCTTTTTATTGAGCAGAAACATTTTTATTAGTATGTGAGGTCCAATTGGAGATAATCCAGATTTTGTGAACAAGTATTTGGAAACACTCAAAATGTTGTGGATACATAATTTTGTTACGGTGTCTATCAAAATGAAGTAAAAAAGTGAAAATGAAGAAAGGAAAAAAAAATTATGAATGGAGTTTGATGACTATCAAATAATTTTGCGTCGGGGGGTAAAATAATACAACGCTTTTCTAAGAATTCCAGGAAAAGGGTTTCTTAAGTAGATTTGAAATTGTTGAAGTGCGTGCTTAGCCAACACTTCGTGGCCTTAAATCGCCAATCGGGGGGTGAAAAAACACACCACCCCCTCCGGCTGAAAGGTTGTTTTTCATTTTTCTACAGCCCTCTCAATTAGTTTGCTGATAATAACACACCACGACAACATGGCGAATTTAAATAATGTTTATAAATTTGTACACATAAAAAAAAACTTGACCGAAACATAGTTTTATCCCATTGGAAGTTGAAATTTAGCACAATATTCGGTGGGCTAACATACAGGGTGCTTTTTAGGTTCCTAGTCTAATTTGTTTGGTAGCCATTTTGTTTTGGATGACTTTGATAGTCGTAGAGAGTGGTCGATAACAATTTATTGTGCAGTATCTAACGCTGAAAAAACATGTTTAATTTATTGTATTTTCATTTTTAATTTATGTTTCACTGAGTAAATACCACTATTTCGTATTTTTATAAAATTATATTTCGTATTACATAGTGGAAATAGTCGTATTAACTTAGTAAATCTTAAAAAATGGATAGATTTTACCACAAAGTGACTGCCGAATCAATAAATAAAATTATCGTTTTTTCGTTGTTTTTTTTTAAATTCCTTTGTTGTGAATACGTGGTTTAAATTACGTGACTTTTTTATTTAAAACATTTTGTGTGTATCCAAATAACTCAATTTGTCAAATTATAAGCTTAAATAATAAAAAAAAAGATATTTTCAAGCGTTTCTCAAGTATGTAGATATAATCCAGAATTTGGACCTCACATACAAATGAAAGAGTCTTTGCTTGATAAAAGTTTTCCTCGTCGCACTATACATATTTCTAGTGAACTCTGGCATACTGCGTTTCAAGTTTGATTAATAAATGTAGAAGTTCCAATAATTTAAAAAATGTGGTTGCCGATCATGGGTGGAATTGGTGAATGTTACACGTGTGTAAAGTGATCTCTTAAACCATCCTATGACGGTTGTAATTCCCATAACTACCCAGAATTCCATATTCTTCTTCATCAATATTGAGATGTCAAAGCAAATTGAAAAATATTAATACACTTATATATAAAAATATTAATATTAGGATTGTTATGGTAGAAATGTCTTAACTCAACTGAATTAAATTATAATATTTTTTGTAACCACATAAAATTAATTTTAAAAAGTTTAACGCTGCAACAAAATGTTTCAGTTACTGTTTTTTTGAATAACTGCTCAGTTGTGAATACGTGGAGAAAATTACATGACTTTTTGGAATAAATCATATGCCGAGCAAGTCGGAAATTCAACGTGTAATGATTAATTTGAGAATGTGTGCGTACACTGAATTATGTATATACACCCGAATCAAGACTCCCCAGCCCTGCTTAGTACCTCGTTGTTCCCTACATGTTCCGACTAATGAATGCCTAACATGCGCCTGTAGCACCACATCTCAAACACCTCCAGCCGCCCCCGTTCTGCCTAACCGATAGTCCACGTTTCGCTTCCATACAACAGTATGTTCCAATCCAAAAAAAAATCTTTATAAATATAAAGACCACATAATCATGAAAAAGAATATAAAATATATAAAATTATATGTATTTCGTTAAAAAAAAAAACCTGGAACATTAAACGCACCCTGTACTGCAATTTTAAAGAAACTTGGAGTAATTTTTCTCATTACCATTTTCGTTCACGAATGATTTATGTTGTTTAAAAAATTGAGTGAATTTAATACTGGATTAAGTTTATTATTTTACGAAATAGAAAAATATTTTGTTCAAACGGTAAATTGAATAAAAAATTACATTTACGAGGAGTTAATTTATTACAAAACTGAACTATTAAAATAAGAGTATATTTGGGAAAAATATAAATACATAACATGGTTTTTTTTACTAGTTTGAAATGGTTCTTATGGCTGTGATAAAAAAATGAATTATTTATCAACTACTCTCAGAAAACTAATGCTGACATTTCCACCTTCTTTCGTTTATTAAGGGTGGCTCTCAAACATGTCCGCCTCCGTAGTGTAATGGTCAGCACGTTCGGCTAACGTTCTGGAGGTCCCGGATGCGATTCTCAGAGGGAGGGGTCAAATAAATATAAATGTTTTTTTTCACTCTAATATTTATTCAATATTATCCTGGACTGGTACCTGAAGCGGAGGGCTAATCACCTTTCCTTCGTGTGTGTCAAGATAACACTGCGTTTATATGATGCAGTACCCTATGCACCATTGGGGTGCGGATAAGGGATTGTAGAACTCTCGCATATACAATTCAGTACGTGACCGGCTGTGGTAGAAACCATACGTGTTTCCGAGCACGATTAAAAAAATATATACAGTGGAATTATATTTTTTTTAATACAAATTGAAATATATTATAAACCTAACATTTTAATATCTCTTTTCTTTTTCAAATTATGTATTTGTTTCGAAGAAAACTTATTTTTTCAATACAAAAATGGTGTTTTAAGCAAAATATTCAGTCACGTTAAATATTGCCTGGGTTGAAAGAAAATTAAGTTGCGAACTATCGATTATCCCGCATAAATGCTAGATGTTTTATCTCAAGCCGAGACACCGACAATATTGACATCTCATCCGTAGGGTAAAAAATCCCTGTGTCCGATGGAACAAATAGTAATAAATTGCAAAAAAAGGGACAAAGAAAAATAATGTATTTTGGATATCATATTGAATTTTTTTCTCAATAAATTTTGTTATCTTCTAGGGAAATTTTATTGCGATATTGTTCCCAGCTTTATTAGCTTTTACCCCTAGAGTAGGAAGAAGGGATGGTTTATAAAGCGCAGCATGTGCATCGCGTCTTCGAAAGTCAATTTCAGTACCAGACTGCATTATATCTTGCCTTAATGGGATGATGATGACAGTAGTTAGTAACAATAGTTTATGTTTTAATTTTAAATCAAACACAGATTTTTTGAGTCTACAAAGTTGGATTTTTTTTACAAAAACACATAAAAAATTATACTGTGACAATTGTTTCGCCTTGTTAGGGCATTATCAAGTGACAGTTTTAACACGTGCAGCAATAATTTATGGGAGACAACAGTAGCTAATGGGGGATGTAGGTATGTACCCTTTTATTTATTTTCTGGGAAAGGAAGAATCCTCGAATTATATATATATATATATATATATATATATATATATATATATATATATATATATATATATATATATATATATATATATATATATATATATATATATATATATATATATATATATATATATATATATATACATATATATATATATATATATATATATATATATATATATATATATATATATATATATATATATATATATATATATATATACATATATATATATATATTTCGTATTAAGTAATTTTTTCCAAAAGGTTTTTTTTTTAATGCAATACCGCGGTTTTGTATTTAAAAATCGGTACCAAAATAAGTTAATTTATTTCTTACGTATACGGGAATCGGAAATAATTTGAAAAATAAATAGTGTCGTTGTCCACATAATGTTGATGCTAATTTAATGATAAAATTTATATCGGATTGATCAAAGGTTCACTAGCAAATAGTATCAAGTCAAAATTATTTCCAAAAATTATTTCATTGTCAAGCTACTATCCGCATCCGAAAGGTATATAGTTCACCACTTGCATTTTTTCCTTATTTCATCATTCGAACATCTATCAAACACCGTTTTCCCGCACATTTGTCAGAGGGATTGCATTTAGTTAGTTAGTTATAATTGTAATTTTTATGACTTACTGCGTTCAGCCAGTGTACCCTTGATATATAATTGAATCTATCCATTTCAAAAGGGTCATTATACTTAAATTTATTATGAACAAACTGTTGTAATGGATTTGAAAATCAATAAATCGGTTACACAATGGGTTTGGAAGGTTTTTTGCTATCGCCTTCTCTGTTATTGATCAATTTTATGGTGTTATCAGAGCCTGTTATCTGGTAACAAGCTCTGTACATGAAATCGACCATGTACGGTGACTGTTTACGTTGTTCACGACCAGTTTAGTCGCCGCGACATCGTTAGTTCGTAGAAACGTAAAAAAACGTTAATTTAATTAAATTAGTGTAAAAAAAATATTTTAGTGGTTCTATGAAATGTGGTTGTAGCTACGTGCGTTATAACTAATGAATAAAGTAAATTAAACACTCTCCTTAACTTATATATTAATTTTAAATCAAACACAGATTTTTTTGAGTCTACTAAGTTGTATTTAATTAACAAAAACACATTAGAAAATAATTTGTGATAATTGTTTCGCCTCTTATGGCATTTTCAAACGAATGTTTTAAAATTAAAATATAAATTTAAATGGAGTTCTACAAATTAAACGCCAAATCAATAAATACTCTCCTTAACATTCACCGTTCAGTCAATGTAATACCACTTAAAAACACTACTTCATGATTACCGGTTTCGGAATAGCCATTCCATCATCTGGTCAAATATATACTAAAGTGAAATTGCTACGGTTTTTTATTTATATAAAACAAATATAATTTTCATATTATTTTTTGACATTTCATCAAAGATGAAGAAGAATATGGAAGTCTGGGCATTTACGGGGCTTACGACCGTCATAGGCTGGTTTGAGTGATCACTTTACACACGTGTAACATTCACCAATTCTACCCATTATTGACAACCACACTACTCAAATTCTTCGAAGTTCTATATATATGAACCAATTTAGAAACTTTGTTCTTGAATCACTAGAACTTCACTAGAGACATCTATTGGTGAGATGTAAAGAAGCTTTTTTATTAAGCAGAAACTCTTATATTAGTATGTGAGATCCGAATCCCGGATTATAATCAAATGGATTATAATCAAATGGATTATAATCCGTGTTTGGACACACTCAAAATGTTGTAAATATAATTTTTATTATTATTCTTTGAAAGAGAGTTTTTAAAAGTGGGCTTTAACTTAAATTTAATTGGTTCCTTATTATGGATGAAGTCTTTATGAATTGTTTTACTTATTGAGAAGGACGTCGTCACGTGGACGAATGTTTAGTTATCTAGGGTAAATATATATTTATATATCATTCACAGGGTGTATGATCAAGTGTGTGATAAATCAGCTCGACAGGCGTCGGGGGTTGATTCTGGCATTTGCGAATGAATTCAAGAAATAGCAATTTTCAATTAGTGTGGGCTTTGTGACTGTTTTCATATCTACCATCCCTATCCTTACCCCTTGCCTGCAGACAAGCCTCTTAAATAAAAAACACTGTGGGTATTAAAAAAAACAGACTTTATATAATCCAGCTCACAATAAGGACGAAAATCCCGTATCGATTGATGCAAATATTGATGGAATCAAATGAATATGTTCTATGCAGATATTGCAACACCTTCAAGGTAATTTCATCCTTATCTGTTCTGTAATCCTAAATGTTTTTAAAAAATATATTAATGTATGTATATATTTCTATAAAAAAATAATCTTTTTCCTATTCTTCAAACCCTTATCCGCACCCCAATGGTGCATAGGGCACTGGATCACATAAAAGCAGTCTTGATCGTTATTAACACATGAAATAAAAGTGATCAGCCCCCCGCTTCAGGTAACATCGAATAAATATTAGAGTGAAATAATCACTTATATTTATTTGGCCCTCACCCCCTTGGAAATCGAACCCGGGCTTCCATAACGGTATCCGAGCGTGCTAACCATTACGGACTAAATTATACCTTTATATACGTTTTATGAATTTATCTGATACTATTTTTTTGACACAGTTCTTTTTAAATCACAGATTCTCGCATATGTTCCGAAATATGATAATTAAATAAATTATAAATTTGGTAGCTTACTTTGTAAGCTTTGTTTAACTTTGTTGGTTAACTTTGTTTGTATTTAATTTTTTTGTTTGATAAAATTGACAAAAAAAATATACATGCTTTTAAGAGTATGATAACTTAAATGAAGAGAAAAAAACTCAAAATATTAAGAGGAATTTAGTATCCACTCAAGTCGTGGAATTGTGGACACGCGATTAGAGTGATTTGTCGGCATCCTCGAGTCGAATGGTTTCGTCTTACATGCGATATCGTATTAAGTGAGTATTTTACTGTATCCTCGAATTATCTCACATGTGACAGTATCCCTTAGAGTGGTTTTACTGCTTCACATGATTCTCGTGTATTTGGGTAGTATGTTTTTTAGGGATGGAAAGATTGATAGAGACCAGAGGAAGACCGAGAAAAACATGGCACGATCAGGTATGCCAAATACTTGAAAGTGGTCAGGTAAGGAGTCGTAATAATCGGCGGGTATGTATGAGGATATGCATGAACGTGGAAGAGGCGAAGAATGTTTGCAAGGACAGACTGGTGTGGCGCTCTATTCTCTCTGCCTACCCCTGCGGGGAAGCGGCGTGATGGTTAGTTGGTTAGTTAGTTACATGATTCGCGTGATTTTGTGAAAGTTCCGAAATGATTTCACTCTCTCTTCAAATTGTCTTATTTGTTTTGTTGTCTCTGGAGTGATTCAACTGAATCCTCATATTTTTTAAATCATCATACACAACATATCTCGACACAACATATGATTTTGTATCAAGATTGATTTTATTGTATCCACTCACTATATCTTAGTGTGGAGGTCCTCATCAAAACGTTAAATTTCCATTATAAATGATTTTTAGTAATCAGGAATTTTAGCTTGTAAAATTGTTACGTTTTGGTGCGATTTAATGATTTCATATTGGTTTAACGCAGGATCAGTCACGTTTTGTCGTAACTTTGATTTTGACTCCGATAGAATACAGTAAACAGAACATATTTGCATTTAAATGAATTTTAGTGCAATATTGGAAATGCAACTTTTGGTGAAGATCTTTACAAGTGATTTCACTGTATTTTAGAATTGTATAATATGAGATGTTGACTCCAGAGTGATTTGACTGTGTCCTTGAATTGTCTAACATCTGAACTTATCTCTAGAGTGATTTTACGATGTCTTCGAACTATCTCACTCAATCTTGACTTATGAGTTGAATAACAAACTGCATTCTTATTGTCTCACATGTAATGTAATATCTATACTGATACTGTATCCTCTTACACGTGATCTTGTCTCCAGAGTGACTTTACTGTATCCTCAAATTGTCTCACCCAGTGTTGTCCGATGATACTGATTTAACTGAATCCTCAAATTATCTAACATGTGACGTTGTCTTCAGAGTGATTTTACTGTATCCACTTATTGTCTCACTTATGATGTTATCTCCAGAGTGATGTTACTCTACCCTCGAATTATGTAACATGTGATGTTATCTCCAGAGTGATGTTACTATATCCTCGAACTGTCTATAATATGATGTTATCTCCAGAGTGATTTTACTGTATCCACTAATTGTCTCACTCAACGTTGTCCGATGAGAGTGATTTCACTCTATCCACTAATTCTCTTTCTTGTGACTTTGTCTCCAGAGTGATTTTACTATACCCTCGAATTGTGTAACATGTGATGTTATCTCCAGTGTGATTTTACTGTATCCATTAATTTATTTTGATTTATTTCTGAAATAAAAATGTACATATAATTATCTGCATTTAGGCTCTTTAGACATGCTTACATGCCGAAAAATACTAATATGCTAAAGTATGAAAAAATTTAAGTTATGTTAACAATTCGCTCACTCCTTTCAAGAACGTCATTAATCAAAAAAAAACTTGATTTTTCAAGAGAACGTTTTTAAAGTTTAAAAATATAATACAATGTATTAAAAATAAATATCAAGCCACTTATTGAACTTTTTACAATGCAACCGATCTTTTTAGGTAAACCTGAAGATTTTTTCTCCATTTGAAAAATATTTAGTATATTTAAAAAAAAAATTAAACAATACCTTTTCCTCAAAATGCAAAAACAACACTTTCTGCCCTGTAGCGGGTAAATATTAAGTTAAAAATTTGCCTTTTTTGCCGAGATATAGTACATTTTCTGGGCATTCCGAAAACATGCACAACTGAAAATTGACGATTTTTGATTTATTACGCTCTTGAAAAGGAGTGAGCGAATTGTCTCTCCGACGAGAGTGTTTCCATTGTGTACATTGTATCCACTTATCGCGTCCGCTTGTTGCAGGCGATGTCCTCGTACGAGGCGCGCGGCGGGGGAGGGGGCAGCGACCCGCTGGTGGAGGCGCTGTCCCAGCGGCTGCGCGAGGCGGAGGCGCGGCGGGCCGACTGCGAGCGGGCGCACCGCGAGGCGCTGGCGCAGCTGCGCGCCGCGCAGTCCCGCCCCGGCGAGCCAGCCGAGCACCTGCACTCCAGGGCCAGGGAGCTAGACAAGAAGGTAGGAACCCGACCCGTCTACCAAACACCCAGGTGGGTGAGACGCGCTCATTCAGTTAGACAAGAAGGTAGGACGGAACCCGACCTGTCTACCAAACACCCAGGTGTGTGAGACGCGCTCATTCAGTTGGACAAGTAGGTAGGACGGAACCCGACCCATCTACCAAACACCCAGGTGGGTGAGACGCGCTCATTCAGCTAGACAAGAATGGACGGAATCCGACCTGTCTACCAAATACCCAGGTGGGTGAGACGCGCTCATTCAGCTAGACAAGAATGGACGGAATCCGACCTGTCTACCAAACACCCAGGTGGGTGAGACGCGCTCATTCAGCTAGACAAGAAGGTACGACAGAACCCGACCTGTCTACCAAACACCCAGGTGGGTGAGACGCGCTCATCCAGCATTCAGGCGATAGGGGTTTCGGTTAAAATTTGTGTGGGACAATGGGATCTGCACTCCAGGACCAAGGAGCTAGTCTGGCTGGAGGATGCGGCTTTGTGTAATACTAATTAAAATGAAGCTTTGACATTTGAACATAGATCATGTGGCTATTTACAAGACTCGACGCTCAACGTGCCCAAAGAACTATACTCGAGTATTTAAAATATATGAGGAATATTCACCATTCTACCCACATGTTTGCCAACCACACTACCCATTATTTTGGAACTCTCTTCCTCTCTCTCTCTCTCTCTCTCTCTCTCTCTCTCCCTCTCTCTCCCTCTCTCTCCCTCTCTCTCCCTCTCTCTCCCTCTCTCTCCCTCTCTCTCCCTCTCTCTCCCTCTCTCTCCCTCTCTCTCCCTCTCTCTCCCTCTCTCTCCCTCTCTCTCCCTCTCTCTCCCTCTCTCTCCCTCTCTCTCCCTCTCTCTCCCTCTCTCTCCCTCTCTCTCTCGTTCTCTCTCTCTCTCTCTCTGTTTTTTTTTTTTTTTTTGGAATCTGAGCCCGCCATCCACCCGCAGCAGTTATAGAGTCCTGAGGGACTCTCTGTCAGCTGCACATAGAGGAAAATCTTCAAAATATTTCTGAAGAAATAAATAATGCTCTATTCAATTAATGAGGGGGGAAGAGGATGTACGGACAGAGGCCGACACTTCGTCCCCACCCCTCGGGATCCCCTCATTACCTCTTTTACTTTTAATAAAATAAAACAATAAGAAAACAAACAAAAAAACAAAAAATAACAATGTTTGCTCTCTCTCAAGATACTAAATAGTATGGCTTTCCCGTCGCCAGGCCGCGCTGGAGACGGTCCGCTGCGAGGAGCTGCAGCTGGAGCTGGCCGCGGCCGTGCGCCGGGGTGGGCGGGGCGCCGGGGGGGCCACGGCGCCCGGCGGCGCGCCGCCCTCCTGGTCCCCGGCGCGCCCCCCCGCGCCCGCCACCGAGATCGAGCGCATCATGGCCAAGATCGAGCAGGACAACCGCATCCTAGCCGAGCTGGAGCACACCAGGTCCACGACGCACGGTGAGTCCACATCTCGACTGCAGCCTGTAGATTGACTGCGGTAGATCCTCGTTTATCCGAACCTCAATAAAAAAATAATTAACCAATATCCATGAGACTCTCACCTGTTAGGAGTGAAAGTTTTTAGCCTCTACAAACAGTCGGTAACTTTCAAAAAACGCCTGAAAAAAATATTTTTATCTTTGGAACCCTAACTATCTATCGCGTTACTCTTCTTTGGTTGCGTAGAAAGACTATAATACGTAGGCTTACCATAATTATGAAGCTACAAACCGGGACAGTTAGAGAAAAAACAAATACAGTGGATCCTCTTATAACGAGCAAAATACGTTCCAGCATCTTTCTCGTTAAGCGAAACATTACTTCGCATAGAAATTAATGTAAAATACGATAATGCGTTCCATGCCGAAAGATTACTTATTTTTTATGTATTTTTTATTAATGTTTATTTTTATAAAATTACTTGTAAATTTCATTAATTGATTCGGCAGTCACTTTACCATAAAATCTATTAATTTTTAATTTATGTTTTACTTAATAAATACCACTATTTCTTAAAATCTACTGTGACGCGTATTTCGATGCATTCCGCATCATGTCAAACACCGTACGGTGTTTGAAAATGACTCGGCATCTCTCTTATCTCTCTGCAGCATCCATGAATTTTTGGGCCTTCCTTTAGTTATCTTTCGAGGAAGATCCATGGCGATTGCCTGGTTCACAACATGAACATGTTCTCATTGCAGAAATACATAATTAAGTTTTTTTGGTAAAATATAATTAAATATCGAAACTATTCGTAAATCTAGATCAAAAAAAAAGATTTTTTTTCCTTATCTTGACTACCTTCAACCGCGATGAGTTCAAAATTTCGAGGTTCTACTGTATGTCAATATAATCTTTGAAATATCGCTCATTCCTTTCAAGAACGTCATAAATCAAAAAACTTTATTTTTCAGGAAAACGTTTTTAAAGTTTAAAAATGTAATACAATGTATAAAAAATAAATATCAAGCCACTCATTGAACTTTTTACTGTGCAACAGATCTTTTTAGGTAAAACCTGAAGGTTTTTTCCCCATTTGAAAAATATTTAGTATATTTAAAAAAATAATTAAACAATACCTTTTTTTCAAAATGGAAAAACAACACTTTCTGCCCTGTAGCGGGTAAATATTAAGTTAAAAATATGACTCTTTTGCTGGGATATAGTACATTTTCTGGGCAATCCGAAAACACGCACAACTGAAAATTGACGATTTTTGATTTATGACGTTCTTGAAAGGAGTGAGCGATATGTTTTGCTTATACTTTGTGTCACATTTTATTGATTTGTAACTTTCACATCACTTTTTTTCCGGGTCGCATGGTGTTTAATCCCATTTTTTAGTAGATCGCGACATTACAACGTTACTTTATCGGACGAATATTATTGGTAGTTGTACATATTTTAAGGGTTGCTTAACTAAGATGGTCTCGATCGATATAAATAATGCTTGACTGTCTCAGACACGTGTTGGGGAAATGTGAAAAGTTTTTTACTATCAAAAATCTTTGTGTATTTTTTTTATCGATTTCGATGCATGATGCCAAATTAATACTTAAATATGTATTATAAATATTTAATTAAAAAATATATATAAAAAAACGCATATTTGTTGCTATATATTATATTATGTATATATTATATTATGTAACATATCGCTCACTCCTTTCAAGAACGTCATAAATCAAAAAACTTGATTTTTCAGGAGAACGTTTTTAATTTTTAAAATATAACATAGTGTTTTAAAAATAAACATCAAGCCTCTTATTGAACTTTTTACTGTGCAACAGATCTTTTTAGGTAAAACCTGAAGGTTTTTCCTACATTTGAAAAATATTTAATATATTCAAAAAAATGATTAAACAATACATTTTCTTCAAAATGCAAAAACAACACTTTCTGCCCTGCAGCGGGTAAATATTAAGTTAAAAATATGCCTCTTTTGCTGGGATATAGTAGATTTTCTGGGCATTCCGAAAACATGCACAACTGAAAATTGTCGATTTTTGATTTATGACGTTCTTGAAAGGAGTGAGCGATATGAATTGTCACATTAACATTGATCAATTGTCAAGATCCATAAACAATTTTTTTATTAATATCTCAACAAATATAAAGAAGTTATCGACATGGGAGTATGGAAATCTGGGCATTTACATAGTTAACGACTTGTCATTATATAAACCTAACTATATTACTCTTATAAGGAGAGTAGGTAATACTTTCTAATATTTTAGTAATATTGTTCAATTATGGGTGGAATGGAAAATGTTGTAATGTGTATACAGTTATCGTTAACCCAGCCAGTGACGGGTCGTATACCCTGTAAAGGTCAAGACTTCCATATTCCTTAAAAATCTTTATCTGTGTTGAGATATCAATTAAAAAAACGGACAATGTGCACTCTAGAAGATGCATAGAAATATTTAAACACATTTGAAATATTTTATTTATTGTTTCGGCATTAACTTTGTGGTAAGACATGTTACAATGATTAAAGAAAACACTTGGTTTTTTACCACTTGAGTTTTATTATAGACTACATGTTTCAGAAGTTAAACTTCCATCATTCAGGTCTGTATAGTAACTAAAATGTAAAATATAAAATTGTTCTATAAATAAGGAGAGGGGAAAGTAAGGGGAAGGGGTTAGTCAAGGAACGGAGTTTGAAAACAAAGGAAAAATGGAAAGCTATGGCGAAGAATTTTGAAACAATATATTATTTAATAAAATTATTATTCTTCGCCATTGCTTTCCATTTTTTCTTTGTTTTCAAACTCCGTTCCTTGACTAACCCCTTCCCCTTACTTTCCCAAAAAATGGAAAGCAATGGCGAAGAATAATAATTTTATTAAATAATATATTGTTTCAAAATTCTTCGCCATAGCTTTCCATTTTTCCTTTGTTTTCAAACTCCGTTCCTTGACTAACCCCTTCCCCTTACTTTCCCCTCTCCTTATTTATAGAACAATTTTATATTTTATATTTTAGTTATTATACAGACCTGAATGATGGAA
Organism: Brachycentrus maculatus; assembly: GCF_059751285.1. NCBI lineage: Eukaryota > Metazoa > Arthropoda > Insecta > Trichoptera > Brachycentridae > Brachycentrus > Brachycentrus maculatus. The sequence goes on along the minus strand of NW_028280815.1, from coordinate 201,270 downwards.
GTTTAACTTCTGAAACATGTAGTCTATAATAAAACTCAAGTGGTAAAAAACGAAGTGTTTTCTTTAATCATTGTCATTTGAAATATTGTAGTTATAATTTAATTTCATTATCCTTGGATGTATTTAAATAATTTTAGACACCTTATAGGATTTTTTCGTATTTTTTAAAAAGTAGACCTTTAACTTTACTTCGTATATAATCCTTTATTTTTTTAACCAATATTTATTTATTGATGAACGCTTTCATTATTCCAATAGGATTATTAATATACTCCTCAATAATATTTTAATTTTTTAAAAAATTTATATTAGAATAGAAAATAATGTTATTTTAACGTGTAAATACTCTTAGATTATATTTGGATTTTTTTTTTTATTAAAAAAAATATGTATAGTATTTTATTTATTGTTTCGGCATTAACTTTGTGGTAAGACATATTACGATGATTAAAGAAAACACTTTGTTTTTTACCACTTGAGTTTTATTATAGACTACATGTTTCAGAAGTTAAACTTCCATCATTCAGGTCTGTATAATAGTTATTATACAGACCTGAATGATGGAAGTTTAACTTTTGAAACATGTAGTCTATAATAAAACTCAAGTGGTAAAAAACAAAGTGTTTTCTTTAATCAATGTAAAGTATTGTTTGATTTGAATAATTTTATGTTTGAACTGACATTTCTCGATGAAATTGCAATTATATAAAATATCAGCTTTAAAGTATTTTCGGGTTTTTTTTTTTGACCGGGTTTCGTCGTTACTGATATCATTACACTAGTAATATCGAGTGACGATGGTCACTGGTAAAATAAAATAAATGTGAAAAAACTATACAGTTGTTGTTATTAATGTGCTATTATATATTTGTATAAACTGCTTTATTCATATTTTATCTTAGGTCAGATTTTTAGAAACTCTTGTACATAAAATTATGCAAGACATTCTCTAAATAAGTATTATATGAATGAAATTTACTCAAATTGCATACTAAATTCTGTTTTCATTTTTATATTATATTACAAAAATGTTTTTAATGTAGTTAACCACTCACGGCGAATGGTTATTTTTAATACTAACATTTCTAACATATTTTGTTAAAAAAAAAGTAAAAATGACCAAAAATTCCTTGAATATTAAAAAAAATATTCATAGTAAGTGTGTTTTCATTTAATTTTTCCATTATTTTTGTCGATTTCATATTTAATGCAAGATAAAAAAAATTAGTTGCGTAAGAGGTTTTTTAAAATATAAAGTACGAATTTCTTTCCAGGCGTTCCACCAAGCGGATCAAGTCACGCGCTGGGTGACTACCACTCCTCGCCCATCTCCTCCCCCCTCCCGTCGCACAGCATGTCCAACCACGCGCCCATCTCGCAGAGCTCCACCATGCCCACCCTGTCCGCCATGCACGGCTCCTCGCAGCCCTACAGCCTGCCCAACTCCACCTCCGTCAACTACTCCATCAGCCACAACCCTACCTCCTACTCCAACCCCGTGGCCAGCTACTCCACCGGCAACTACACCTCGGGCCACCAGGTCACCTTCGCCAACCCGGTCACGGCCTCTCTCTCCAACAACATCGGACAGATCTCCAGCACCCTGGCGGGCATGCAAAGCACGATACCTGGATTATCGTCCAATCTAACGAACAACGTCACCGGTATGGGGTTATCAGCTGGTCTCCAAAGCCAACTCTCTAACAACTTGACCTCAGGAAGTGCGTTGACTGGCGTCTTAGGTAATGTTCAAAACACCCTCTCTAGTGGCTTGACTACATTGACGGGGATGCCCAATTCCCTGACGGGTGGGTTAGGTAGCAACTTGACGAATCCCTTGTCCGGGTTGACGAATACAAATCTTTCGGGACTCAGTTCGAATTTGACTTACGGCCAGGGAGCGTATTCTAACACTTGCGGGTTGACGGGAAGCAATGCCATGAATATAAAGCTCAAACCTCTGGAGGAGATGGAGCTCGGGGCAGGAAGGTACGCCGGAAGAGCCGCGACTCCTGTGACGCCCCATCACCAGCAGAACTGGGCGCTTGAAACCCTAGCTGGACAATACGCGCTAGACGGTCTGGGGGCTTTGAACCCTGGATTCGTGCACTCGCAAACTAGACCGCTGTCAAGAATGATGCCGAACGTTCCTGGAGGCCTTGACATGGACGGTAAGATTCACTCATTTTACATTTTTAACCAACCACATATATAGTCAGATAGTTTCGCTAGATTTTGAATGATCCAATACCAAGTAAAATAGTGGTTTTGCTATCTTAGATTCCACAAATTGGTTAAGTCAGTAGAATATACTCTGTTGACGTAATTTTAACATTATTTTTATCAAACAATTAGTGTTAACTAGATCGTATTTGGTCTCTATTCGAAGCGTAAGTAGGGATGTTTGTCCCCCTATTTATTTACTTTTCTTTCAGGTCGAGGGGGTCATTATCTCAATGGCGGTTCCGAGGGTCAAGTGGATATGCTAGATATTCCTGGCAAGGGCCGCTGTTGTGTCTACATAGCTAGATTCAACTATGATCCTCCCGAGTAAGTACCAAATAATCATTTAAAACACTATTAAACATTTTTTTGTAAACTGGCTACAGCAGTTCTAACCGCAAGTTATGTTACTCGCTACAAAAAATAATTAAACTAGACAATTTGGTTTTTTAAAAAATACGTAATATTATTCTAAATAACTAACGTCCACCTCCGCGGTGTAATGGTTAGTTTGTTTAGCTGCCGTGCTGGAAGTCCCGGGTTCGATTCCCAGGGGGGGGTGAAAATAAATATTAGTTATTTAACAATTTAAAATTTATTTAATATTACACTGAAGCGCAGGAGTGATGCCTTCATCTGTTAACGATCAAGATAACACTGCGTCAATACGATGCAGTGTCCTATGCACCATTGGGTGCGGGTAAGGGTTAGAAGAAGAAGAAATAACTAAGGCCTCCGATTAAATGAAAAAAACTTTGGTTTTGCTAGTAAAATTCTTTGTGTTTAAACAATTACGTTAAGGATTAACAATCTTCGTTTCTTTATTTTTTAAACGTGTTTAAAGTGCTTTTGATGGCTATGCAACCTTAACGAACCGGTGCCAAATGTATCAGATGCCACAAATCTTAGCCGAAAACAGACTAACTCTCTACTCAAAGGAACGTTAACCTTTAATTTAAAACTTATTCTTGTACTGTCCAAGAGAAAACAAAAACTGACTAACTAACTCACCATCACGCCGCTTCCCCGCAGGGGTAGGCAGAGAGAATAGAACGCCACACCACTATGACTTTGCAAACATTCTTCGCCTCTTCCACGTTCATGCATCTCCTCATACATACCCGCCGATTGTTACGACTCCTTTCAAGTATTTTGCATACCTGATCGTGCCATCGTTTTCTCGGCCTTCCTCTGCTTCTTTTTCCACTAAAATTCGCCTCATAAATTTGTTTTACCGTTCTTTCGTCACTCATTCGTTCTACATGTCCAAACTATCTCAAAACACCTTTTTTTAAATTTTTATCGATAATGCTTATCTCAGCTTTGCATTCCTTCCTTATTAAATGTACAAAACAATGTACCATATAATATCACAGCAAAGCTCTATAGAGGTAGTATTTTACGAAAATGGCGGTATATAAATTATCAAAAATATATTTATTTAAATCTTATTACTATGAGTGGTCCGAAGCAAACGGAATCCTTAATCTGGCTCTTCTTAAATATACTTCTTAATAGATTACAATCTGTGTGATGATTGGTTCGCTTCTTTCATGGTCTGTCTCCACCCTTTACTATCCTCCGCTCGTCTCTTCAACTCGGCGCACCCGCTACAGCGCATGTCGGAGAAAATTTGGTCCATACAGTTTAAGCGGGATCATCCTCTATAGTTTGTACCTTCGCACATGCCTTCCGCAATCGTCAGAAGCAGGCCTGGGTATCTTATATTATAGCATATCCATTTATTATATATCTAGACTTTATAAATTAATTTCGAAACGAAAACGACATTCGTTTGAAAATGCCATAAATATGCGAAACAGTTGTCACAATATTAATATTTTAATATTTTATGCGTTTTTAATAAAATACAACGTAGACTAAAAAAAATCTGTATTTGATTTTAAAATAAATTCATAAATTAAAATGGAGTTCTACAAATTAAACGCAAAATCAATAAAAAGCATCCAGACTCCCCAGCCCTGTTTGATACCTCGTTGTTCCCTACATGTTCCGAGCAATGAATCCCCAACCAGCGCCTGTAGCACCACATCTCAAAGCCGCCCCCGTTCTGCTCGTCCGATAGTCCAAATATAATATAATTAAGTTAAAATGCGATAAAAAGTGTTTTTTTAAAGAGAACATTTTTTTAAGAGAGAAATTTAAATACACCACCACTACTACTACTACCATCAGGATGGAACGCCATACTCTTCTGTCCTGACATACACTCCTCGCCTCCTTCACATCCGTACATCTAGTCATACTTGCCCTCCGATAACGACTTTTAACACCACCAGATTTTAGGTTCTGATTGATCTGATCGTGCCAAGTCTTTTAAATACACCAAAACTATAAAAACTACTCAAATACCAATGAATGTTGGATATTGCCAATATTTAATCGTACGTATTCTTGAAATATCCCGAAATTCTTTTCGGAAGAAATCATAAAATACTTTTTTAAAAATACCAATATTCATCTATTGACCGTTCTGCCATTATTGAGTGCCCGTTTCGCTTTGCTAATTATCATAGAAACACATTTTCCACTAAATTGAGTTCAATAAATTTCAGCGAAAAATATTCGCAGCCCTTAATGGAGGGTATTATTTTTCTGTTATTGTGAAGACATCGGAATAATGGAGCATTTTCGATAGAAATCATTACTCATTCTCCGTAAGGCTGCAGCACAAACAAAAGGGTGAATCTGGGCTTGTCACGCTTTCAGAAAAAGCTTCATCATACATATTTAAAACCTGAAAATAAGGTTCTTGCGTAAATTCAGCCTCGAACTGAAACATGTTTGTTAGTTGTAACTTTAAATATTTTATCAAATGCGATGCCGAATTTCGGTAAATAATGAAGCTTTTCCTGGAGTACATATGTAGAAAAAATAAGTAGCAAAATTGTTCTTATTATTTTGAGGCATTATTCTTGAATCACTAGAACTTCACTAGAGACATCTATTGATGAGATGAAAAGAAGCTTTTTATTGAGCAGAAACTCTTTTATTAGTATGTGAGGTCCGAATCCTGGATTATAATCACACACACGAGAAACGCCAGAAAATATCATTTTCGTTTTAATTATTTAAGCTTATAATTTTACCAGATAATTTATTTACAACGTTTTGAGTGTGTCCAAACACCTTAAAAATTAAAAGCTTAAATAATGAATATAAAAATGATATTTTCTGGCGTTTCTCATGTCGCTCACTCCTTTCAAGAACGTCATAAATCAAAAATCGTCAATTTTGAGTTGTGCATGTTTTCTTAATGCCCAGAAAATGTTCTATATCCCAGCAAAAGCGGCATATTTTAAACTTAATATTTACCTGCTACAGGGCAGAAAGTGTTATTTTTGAATTTTGAAGAAAAGGTATTGTTTAATTATTTTTTTAAATATACTAAATATTTTTCAAATGGAGAAAAAATATTCAGGTTTTACCTAAAAAGATCTATTGCATAGTAAAAAGTTAAATAAGTGGCTTGATATTCATTTTTAATACATCGTATTTTATGTTTGAACTTTAAAAACGTTCTCCTGAAAAATCAAGTTTTTTGATTTATGACGTTCTTGAAAGGAGTGAGCGATGTGTGTGATTATAATCCAGGATTCGGACCTCGCATACGAATAAAAGAGTTTCTGCTCAATAAAAAGCTTCTTTTCATCTCACCAATAGATTCTTCTTATTATTTTTTATTCACAAAATTTTTGGTGTGTAAATCTTTATTCACGTATCCACTTAGGAGATATTTTTACATTTTCGACATTTCAACAAAGCTGAAGAATATAAAAATTTGAGTATTTATATACGTAATGCTTATGACCTACCATAGGCTGGTTATATGATCGCTTTACACACGTACAACATTCACCATTCTACCCACGATTGACAACCACACTACTGACTTTTTTAAACTCATATATATATATGACATGATTCATATGTCGCTTCATGTGCGAGTTCGTGGCAGTATCCATGGTTGATTTGAGTAAGCTTTTTATCTAGTGGAGACCCATTTAAAATGTACACACATGCAACATTCACCATTTTACTCACGATTGACAACCACACTACTTAAATTTTGGAACTCCTAAATAAATCATTAATCTCACGACACTGTAAATATGAGTTGAATGGAGACACCTATAAGTAATTCATCTTTTATTTGCATATATCGTAGTCGTACAGGAGAAAGTGATCAACTAACGAAACGTAAAATATTCAGGAGGGCCAGGGCACCTTTTTTTTAAGATGTCAAAAAAACATTTGTAATATTTCAAATCAAGCAATAAAAGCTAAAACTTTATTTTAGCGTTAAGATTTAAGTGGTACAAGTTTAAAAAAGCATTTATGTGTCTGAAATATATGATCAAGGACCTTTTTAAGTAATATCATCTTTGCCACACTGGATCTTTGCCAAATGCACGTCATACAATACTAACTATTGCGGACAGATTCTAGTACCCAGATATGCTTTATAGGATATTCAGTATAACATTTTTGGATTAAATCCAGTACTTTGTACTCAATAAAGTACATACAACTATGGTCAAAAGTAAGGAAGCTTCATTAAATGAAAATCAAATATGTAGTTTTAATTTATTCAAAATTTGTAGCTAGGATAGATGAAATGCTGCTTTGGTGTATTAAATTCTTTGTTCAATAAGTAAGAATTTTAGTCTTTGTCTTACTCTAGATATCTAGTAAATATTACCTCAAGAATCGAATCTAGTAAATTTAAAAAAAAATATTTGTACAAACCATATGTATTGTATTGTGAAGGCAAGATTTTTTTTAATTAAAAAAAAAAAGTTTTTTTTTATTCACAAAATTACTTAAATCTACAACATTTTGAGTGTGTCCAAATACTTGTTCACAAAATCTGGATTATCTCCAATTACAGGAGTTATTTTCATATTATTTTTTGACATCTCATCAAAGATGAAGAAGAATATGGAAGTCTGGGCATTTACGGGACTTACGACCGTCATAGGCTGGTTTAAGTGATCACTTTACACACGTGTAACATTCACCAATTCTACCCATTATTGACAACCACACTACTCAAATTCTTGGAAGTTCTATATATATGAACCAATTTAGAAACCTCGTTCATGAATCACTAGAACTTCACTAGAGACATCTATTGGTGAGATGTAAAGAAGCTTTTTATTAAACAGAAACTCTTATATAAGTATGTGAGATCCGAATCCTGGATTATAATCACACACATGAGAAACGCCAGAAAATACCATTTTCATTTTTATTATTAAGCTTATAATTTGCCGTAAATGCCCAGACTTGCCCATATTCTTCTTCATCTTTGATGAGATGTCAAAAAATAATATGAAAATAACTCCTGTAATTGGAGATAATCCAGATTTTGTGAACAAGTATTTGGACACACTCAAAATGTTGTAAATAAATTATCTGGTCAAATTATAAGCTTAATAATAAAAATGAAAATGGTATTTTCTGGCGTTTCTCATGTGTGTGATTATAATCCAGGATTCGGATCTCACATACTAATATAAGAGTTTCTGCTTAATAAAAAGCTTCTTTACATCTCACCAATAGATGTCTCTAGTGAAGTTCTAGTGATTCATGAACAAGGTTTCTAAATTGGTTCATATATATATAACTTCCAAGAATTTGAGTAGTGTGGTTGTCAATAATGGGTAGAATTGGTAAATGTTACACGTGTGTAAAGTTATCACTTAAACCAGCCTATGACGGTCGTAAGCCCCGTAAATGCCCAGACTTCCATATTCTTCTTCATCTTTGATGAGATGTCAAAAAATAATAGGTATACTTAAATCTCATACTATTTCTGTGAGCCTAAGCGGCTATTAGAAACAGGTATCATTTTGTGATAGAGTGGGTTTGAACCAAAAAGCCAGTTTGAGCCAGCGACACTAACCGCGGGACCAAAAACCCGACACTTTTAATAACTCATATTTAATTACTGTTATAATAAACTTCTTAAATTCATTCAATTTAAATTAATTTTGTCAGAAAAATTAAATAAAATCAAGGTTTTCAACCCCCTGCCGTTTTGTGTTTATAAATATAACTAACATAGAATTCAGTCTAGCCTCTTACTAGTCTGATAATATTGGTAACGGCGAAATCCGGTCGCTGATCAAATAAAATAATAGTGGAGAAAACTAAATAAGTACTTGTTATTTTATAATTTATTATTTCTGTTATGAAAAATATTTAAAAAAAGTTATTTTAAAATTTCTACAAATATAAATTAAAGTTGATATTTTATTATACATTGATAATGTAGAAATTATAGAAAATCATGGTTTTGACCTTGTTGTGTTTATAACATTTTTTTATTCGAATTTTGTCCAGCCTGCCACCAAGAAATATCAGTTTAAAACGATTTTTTTTTAAATGTACTTAACTTACCCGTTTAACTCCCTTATAAATAAATACTTAATAATTAAAATTAATAAAAAAATCTAAGTTTTAAAATTAATTGCTTTATTGTCAATCGGTTAGCCTTTCCTCTGTCTTGGGTATATTTAGCTCAATACGAATCATCGATGCCATCGTAAGACCTAGCGACCCCCAAAAATTATTCACAAGCAACCCTCTTATCACTTCCGCTTATTTGAGCCCATACAATTCAAAAATATAGTCCTCACTTAAGAGGCCTACCTAAAGGTACCCTACCTTCCCGCAAAGCCAAGGTTCTTGTCCATGGTTTTCACCATACAAAAAACATTTACATGTCTGTTTGTATGTCAATATTGCCATACAGATTCAAAAGTCAATAAAGTACTTTCAATCGTTTTTTCTCAAATTATTTCAGATTTTCAAGCATTTTGCCAGGTTTTACAATCAGTGTTATATGAGGCAATTTCATTAATCGATTTGGCAGTCACTTTGTGATAGTATCTTTCCATTTTTAATTGAATTTTTACTTGGTAAATTCCACTTTTTCTTAAAATATATTGTGACCCGTTTTTCGATACATCATGCATCATTTGGCGTATACGGTGTTTGAAAACGATGCGGAATGCATCAAAACACAGAGAACACAACAAATTTTAAGAAATAGTGATATTTATCAAGTGAAATTTAAATAAATATATATATATATATATATATATATATATATATATATATATATATATATATATATATATATATATATATATATATATATATATATATATATATATATATATATATATATATATATATATATATATATATATATATATATATATATATATATATATATATATATATATATATATATATATATATATATATATATATATATATATTTATATATATTTAAATATAAAAATATATATTTATATATATATATATATATATATAAATAATATATATATATATATATATATATATATATATATATATATATATATATATATATATATATATATATATATATATATATATATATATATATATATATATATATATATATATATATATATATATATATATATATATATATATATATATATATATATATATATATATATATATATATATATATATATATATATATATATATATATATATATATAAATATATATATATATATATAAATAAGTATAAGGTAATTTTACATTTGGCATGGGTATTTGTGACGTTATAAACATATAATGGTCAATATACAATATTCTACAACAGTTGTCGAGAACCTTGAAATAAAATAAGGCCACATATCTCATCTCCCAGACTAACGGATAAGGGTATTCATTTTTATGCCCCAGTTTTATATTCGAAAAGGCGCCGTTGGTACTGCGTTACAGTAAGATTCCAACAAAACGCATAGACAACGGATTATTAAATAAAACAACATTTTTCAATGTATGCCAGTTTTACATATTAACCCTGAAATCATAAAATCGCCAACAAATGCAGAAAAGAGCAATGCATGTAATCTACTGTTTCTAAAAACTAAAAGATTCTCTTTGGTTTAAATAAATAATTATTTTTATTTTTTGTTTTATTTTAGTATTGTAAAGCATATATGATAATCCGAAAATTACACGTGATTCAAAGGGGGTTACCAGAAGACCTCAGTATATATTAAGTGCATTGTTTTACAAAAACGTGATCATTGACTATTTGATATGTTACTAGCTTAATATTGCCCTGAAAAAATCCCAAACGATTTTAAACTTGCAAGTATAATATATTGACAAGTTAAAAATGACTAACTGCATTGGTGTTTATTTTCTTAACAAGCAATAGTGACTTAAATGGCCCTCCTGAACATTTTAAGTTTTGGTAGTTGGTCACTTTCTCCTGTACGACTACGACATGATCATGCAATAGTTACCGAAGTTTGAGTCTTGCCTACTCATTATAACGAACGGTATAAATGTGTACATTCCATGTCCTGAAATTCAAGCGGTGGGTGATTCTTTCAGTATTTCAGTTTTCAGTAATAGCACATTGCTTCATCCTGATGCTCATGCTAATGACGTCCGGACGTCACTGCGGGGCGGCGCCTGAAGGAGGAAATCTCTAACGGCGTCAACTTACACCAGGCGTCGCCAAACTAACGAACGGCTATATAAATTATTTTTATAAAATTAAACAACTTTGTTTTTACAACTTTTTTTAAATTATAAGTACACTTTAACCGACCGGTTTCAACAAGAACCTTGTCATCATCAGAGTTTATCAAATGCTTAAACATTAAAATATTAAAATACTCATAGTTAATTACATTCCAGAGTAAGGTAATGTAATTAACTTTGAGTATTTTAATTTTTTAGAATTTAATAAACCCTGATGATGACAAGGTTCTTGTTGAAACCATTCGGTTGAAGTGTACTAATAATAAAAAGTGGTTAAAACAAAGTTGTTTAATTTTATAAAGTTCAAAATGTGCCACAAAGTATCTGCGGAAAACATTCAAGAAAATATAAATTATTATATAAATTATAATATAAATTATTCTACATAATGGGATTATTTTTTTAATAGGATTTGCAATTATTATTTACCTTGCTTATTGTGTGCAAGGTTTATAGATCAATAAGTAAATTCTTGTTTTTTCTAGATAAAAACTTTTTTTTAATCTGGTGTGGGCCAATCATAAACTTGGCAACATTTGCTCATTGCTGGGGAAAAATGGGAAAAAAACTTCTCAAGAGAAGCCGGATTGTTGACTGTCGTCAACAGGCTTTTCGTTCCACTACAAGAGGGTTCGGCATTTTGTGTCCTAGCTTGGTTTATGGTACCAATGTCTTTCACTAGTTTTATCGTGTATGATACCACGTCTCGTGATAATTCCTTATAAACCAACACGGATTTTATATTGGATAGGTCCTTATCCAGACACCAGTAACGCGCTTCTATCTGTTGACTTACCTTCCACTAGAAAAGGATTCGGTATTTTATGTCTTAGCTTGGTCTAAGGTACTAATGTCCTTCACTAGTTTTATCATATATGATGTGTATACCACCTCTCGTTGGAGTTCTCAGTGAACTAACGCGGATCCGATGTCAGATAGGTCCTCACCCAGGCTCCTGCAATGCGCTTCAGATGTTGTCTTATCTTCCAATAGAAGAAGGTGTGACATTTTGTTCCTAGCTTGGTTTTCAGTACCAATGTTTTTCAGTAATTTTATCACATATCGCTCACTCCTTTCAACAGCGTCATAAATCAAAAAACTAGATTTTTCAGGAGAACGTTTTTAAAGTTTAAAAATATAACACACTGAATTAAAAATAAAAAACAAGCCACTTATTGAACTTTTTACTGTGCAACAGATCTTTTTAGGTAAAACCTGAATGTTTTTTCACCATTTGAAAAATATTTAGTATATTTAAAAAAATATGAAACCACACATTTTCTTCAAAATGCAAAAACAACATTTTCTGCCCTGTAGCGGGTAAATATTAATTAAAAAATATGCCTCTTTTGCTGGGATATAGTACATTTTCTGGACATTCTGATAACATGTACAACTAAAAATTGTCGATTTTTTTATTATGACGTTCTTGAAAGGAGTGAGCGATATGACATGTATACCACCTCTCGTGAGAGTTTCTAATAAAGAATTTAAATGGATCCAATATCAGATTGGTTCTCACCCAGGCTTCTGCAATGTTTCTAAAAATAGTAATTCATCTTTAAAGAAAATCTAAAGTTTCATTTTCAGTGTTTGCTTGAGTACCTCTGCTTTGAGCATATTAGGGCCACCCTGGAACGCCGCGGGAATACCGGGATAGCACGTGACCCGATTGTGGGGGGAAAGCGTTACTCGAGCCAGGGGTGTTTATTGAGATCGGTTCAGCGTATTGGAAACAGATTCATGTAGAATCGTCTGACCTATAAATGAACTCGAATTAATGTATGAAACCGAAGATACGAGGTTAAGGGATGAAAATATTCGCCCATTTTATTAATTTATTTTTCATCACATATATACTAACGATTTTCAAATTATAATTAATAACTCGTTTTCTACCACTTGATTACATTGTAACGACTAGTTTTGGAAGCTACAGATGCTTTCATCTATGGGTTCAAATAAAAACATGATTAAATTAGAGTTTATATTTAAACCCGTAGATGGAAGCATCTGAAGTTTCCGAAACTAGTTGTGACAATATTACACTAGAGTGGTAAAAAAAGCGTTTTATTATTAATATATATATATATATATATATATATATATATATATATATATATATATATATATATATATATATATATATATATATATATATATATATATATATGTATATAAAATGCAAGTGGTGAACTATATACCTTTCGGATGCGGATAGTAGCTTGACAATGAAATAATTTTTGAAAATAATTTTGACTTGATACTCTTTGCTAGTGGACCTTTGATCAATCCGATATAAATTTTATCATTAAATTAGCATCAACATTATGTGGACAACGACACTATTTATTTTTCAAATTATTTCCGATTCCCGTATACGTAAGAAATAATTTACCTTATTTTGGTACCGATTTTTAAATACAAAACCGCGGTATTGTATTTAAAAAAAAAACTTTTTGGAAAAAATTACTTAATACGAAATATAGTAATAAGAAACAATAAAATAAGGTTTTACAATATAAAAAAATTAATAAAAATTAAGATGTAATATATATATATATATATATATATATATATATATATATATATATATATATATATATATATATATATATATATATATATATATATATATATATATATATATTTATAAGTGCGTTTTGTAAGTAACGTTTTATAAGTCTTTATTTATAAGTGCGTTTTGAAAATGAACAAAGACAATTTAAGACGACAAGAATCACTCGACTGTCGGTTGTATATTACGCAGTAATTTTGAGACTACAAACTTGATAATACAGTAAAACCTCGATATGACGGACTAATTAGGAATAGGGGGTGTCTGTTAAAGCCAAAAGTTCGTTATATATTGTAACTATGGGTTTTAAAAAATTGAAAAAACTTTTTCTGTTGAAAATATAAACACTGTTACATTTAGATATAAATAAACAATGCAAGACATGAACAAAATTATAATTTTTGTGTTCTGACACTCGTCGTGAAGTGACGTTGCTGTTTGATATCGACGCGCTTGCTTTCGGTTATCCTGCTTTGAAAAAGGCATCAAGTTTTGTTTGCACTATTGAAGTTTTGAGATATAATTTGTGATTTTATATATATATATATATATATATATATATATATATATATATATATATATATATATATATATATATATATATATATATATATATATATATATATATATATATATATTATTGCCGAAAATTGACTTCATTTCACATGCAAAACCTTGCATCTCCCATAAAAATGATCCTAAGTAATTAATTTAAATCCTTAATAACAAATAAATTAAGAAAATACAATCTATTGATCTATTTTATTTGTGTTACTAGGACAGGATCTCAACCCTGAATGTCTTTTCCCAACCCCTTGGTGTTAAGCTTGCCAAAAATTCAGCAGGGTGGTTCTCTTTACGTCGTGTAATGAAAACCACCCCTTATCTTCGCATACGCTATACAGTCTTCAGTCAACCCTTAGTGGAGCAAGTGCAAGTGTAGTCTGTCGTGAGAGTAGAAATCCATATCACAGAATCGTTTTGGCATAGACTGACATTGGCTTAACTTTACTATTAAACCTGTTTCAAAATGTGATAAAACGTATTTTCTTTTACCAGTATATACGCGTAATAAAGTAATAAAAATAATTAAAGCTTCAGGGCTAGGACTGCGTAAAGACTGCGTAGAAATGCGTAAAAAGTACTTCAATAATGCGTATAATGTAGTGTGACCTTGTCTTAGAGTGATTTGGTTGTATCATGTTTAATTAATCAATATTTTATTCGGCATTATTGTGTTGCGATTAGAATTAAAATTAATGTTATGTATTCAATGTAAAATATCAACTTTCATTAATTTTACTAATACTAAACAAACTTATTTAAAATTATTTAAATTTTGTTAGGTCGATGTAAAAATGATGTCTACGTTAAAATATTTAACAAAAAATTTCGATGAGTGCTAATAAAAAATTAAAAAAAAACGAAATAAAAGTGAAAAAATATGCTTCATAATAAACAAATCCATTTTTATTAAAAAATAACAAATTATTTGATATGATAATATAAAAACATCATCAAATAGGGCTTCATATAAAAATCAGTAATCATTTTTTTTAACGTTCGTTTTATAATATAAATTGAAATTAAAATTTCAAAACATGCAAAGAATACCTAAAATATACGTTGATAGCTAATAAAATACGTATCCATTTTCATGATTTATAAATATAAAATTACATCAAATAAAATTTATTTTTAAAATCATAATAAGTGCTTTAAAAAGACTTATAATTAATAACTTTTTTTGCGTGAGTTTTCTTAATATAACTTTGAAAATTTAAGTTGAGAATATGCAGAATTCAATTTAATAACTAAAATATAACAGCACATATTATTTGTGCCTAAATTTTAATTAAAACCAAACACTTTGTTTATTAAAATTAAATACAAAACACTCAAATATTTTTTTGAAAGTTTACAATTTTAAATTGGCATTGTTCAACGCGATGGTACTATAATTGCTGTTTTAATGTAAATTTCAACTAGCATAATTAAAAATGTACAGTTGTAATGTGTAATATGAGTACGTATGAGTATGTGAACAATGCACTAGAGGAGAGAGAAGGGTATAGGGGAGGGAGAAATAATTTAGCAAAACAAAAAAAGCGAGCCATACGACTCAACGTGCCTTATTCCAACAAAAATATCGTTCAAGGGGAGTGTCAGGTTCTACTCAATTCAAGGTTAGTCACCCAAATTACGAAATAATTAGTACGTATATCGCTCACTCCTTTCAACAACGTCATATATCAAAAATTGTCAATTTTCAGTTGTGCATTTTTTCGGAATGTCCAGAAAATGTACTGTATCCCAGCAAAAGCGGCATATTTTTTATTTATTTTAATATTTACCCACTACTGGGCAGAAAGTGTTGTTTTTGCATTTTGAAGAAAAGGTATTGTTTTATTATTTTTAAAATATTTTTCAAATGGAGAAAAAGCATTCAGGTTTGACCTTAAAAGGGCTGTTGCACAGTAAAAAGTTCAATAAGTGGCTTGATATTTATTTTTTATAAATTGTATTATATTTTTGACTTAAAAAACGATCTCCTGAAAAATCAAGTTTTTTGATATTTGACGTTGTTGAAAGGAGTGAGCGATATGTGTCCTAAAATTATGATGGTTAAAGCAACATTTATGTGTCACATGGTTCAAGAGTGGTTGTTTACATGGTTCAAGGATAGTTGTTTACATGGTTCAAGAATGGTTGTTTACATCGTTCAAACACGATGGTTCAAGCGGTATTTTAATGTTTACCTAAATACCGCTGTCCATCTCCGTGGTGTAATGGTAAGCAAGCTTGGCTACCGTTCTGGAGGTCCCGGGTTCGATTCCCAGAGGGGGGGTCTTTTCACAATATTACCCTGGACTGGTACCTGAAGCGGAGGGCTGATTACCTTTCCTTCGTATGTTATCGATCAAAATAACACTACGTTTATATGATGCAGTGCCCTATGCACCATTTGGGTGCGGATAAGATTTTTATTATTACTATTATTTTATACATTTTTATGTTTTAAGAAACCCAGGGCTTACATAAAATTTACCGATTTTTTTTTTGCTGAATTATTTACTTTATAAATATGAAAGACAAGGCGATTAATCCCGCCCTTCGAGCACCAGTCCAGGATAATATTATATGATAAAATAAAAATAAAAATCTTTATTATATTACGGTATATTTATTATACATGACCCTCTAGGAATGGATCCCAAGATCGAACCTTCCTTTGATAGTTTGCGATGATATGATCATGGTTTGCGATGATAAAACATTGTGCTTTAGCAATTGTTTTAGTTACCATTTTTGGTATATTGATCTGGTAGATATAGCCCAATATATTAATAGATCGATCAATTTAACTACTACGGATAGACTAGCTTCTGATAAAAATAATATGCATTGCAAATTACCGAGCCGACTCGTTCAGATGATAAAATTTGAAAAGACCGTGATCCAAGGAACATCGGAATAAGTCTAAAATTGAAATTTTATAAATTCCTTAGTGGAGGTTTTTGGTTGATATCATTTGGTATGCATTAAGTAATAAATTAATTTATTAATTTTCATGTTTTATGTAGAATTTCTTTTATACTTATATAAATACCTCGCCAGATACATATAACCCACGTATGAAGACATTCATTTACCTTATTTAAAGTATACTTATGGTGTATAGAATTTTTTTTTTTAAAAACATTTGTTTTTTTAGTATTTTGTGAATAAAATAACTGGCCAAAAATAAGCTGCACAAAAATAAAAAAATCATATTTTCTGACGTTTCATAGTTTTTTTTCTTCGCTATTTAAAATCTAGTTATTATCTTGCATACATAAGAAAGATCAAATAAAAGGATCTCCGCTTAATAAAAGCTTTCCTAATCCTGTCATTGATGGCTGTTGTGAACTTATATGTACTGTGTCATATGCAGGAGCTTAAAAAATTTGAGTAGTTTGGTTATTAATCATGGGTAGAATGGTGAATGTTGCAGTCTATGTATGCCAGGTCTAAGGCTCTATAAATACCGAGCCTTTCATATTCTTCATCGATATTCAGATGTCAAAAAAAAAAAAATTATTTGGCAGTATACAACAGAGCCCTGGTTTAAAGCCAAAACGCTCACTCCTTTCAACAACGTCATTTATCAAAAATCGTTAATTTTCCGTTTTACATGTTTTTGGAATGCCCAGAAAATGTACTATTTTCCAACAAAAGCGGCATATTTTTAACTTACAATATTTACCCGCAATATTTACCCGCTACAGGGTAGAAAGTTTTTTTTTACATTTTTAAGAAAGGATATTGTTTAATTATTTTTTTAAATATGCTAAATATTTTTTAAATGGTGAAAAAACATTCAGGTTTTACCTAAAAAGATTTGTTGCACAGTAAAATGTTCAATAAAAGGCTTGATATTTATTTTTAATATATTTTATTATATTTTTAAACTTTAAAAATGATCTCCTGAAAAACCATTTTTTTATGTATGACGTTGTTGAAAGGAGTGAGCAAAATGTGTGGAAGTGAAGCATGAAGTTGTCATAAGAATGATAAAAGTATTCTGAATGTAGTAGAAATTATTGATGTTGGAATGGCGACACTGTTGTATTCTGGTTGAGATGTATTTTTTTTTTCAATATTAAAGTAACTGTTAAAATGATCGAAAAGAAAAGTTATTGTTAAAATTTTGGAAAAAGGAGCAGAGGAAGACTGAGAAAAACTTGGCACGATCAGGTATGCCAAATACTTGAAAGTGGTCAGAGTGGTGTGACTTTCTATTTTCTCTACCTATCCCTACGGGGAAGCGGCGTGATGGTTAGTTAGTTAGTTAGTTTTTGTTAAAATGATCTATACTTGACGGAAGTTCTTCCATCTTTCGAGTCTGCAATTCGAGTTGTGTTTTCGAAACATGACTTGGCCCGGTGTTCCCGTTCGCGAGAGATATGCTACTTTTTGTACCTCCTTTCCTGCTCGTTATGGCTCCAGTAACATTTATCAAGCCGCGACACTGCTATCGACACTCCGATTTTGCAGGATTTGCATTCCAAAAACGTTTGTTAAGCCCGCCGGCGGGATTTACATTATTTGAAAACCAATGACAGTGCCAGTGCCGGGCGAGGGGCGCGGGCGGGGCGAGGGAAGGGCCGGACTGGGTAATGAGGCGCTTTCGCGACGTTTGTTGATAGAACCTACGCCTCTGTTTCAATTTTTTTTCGTATTGTTTTGAAAATCCGTAACGATATCAATAATTTAAGTTTTTTACTGACATTTCTTGGTGGATCTGCATTTTATATAATAAAATAACAACTATGTAATTTTCCGTCCGGTTACGATAAAACCTAGTTACTGGTTAAATAAAATACATCTGGAAAAAACACATAATTTTTATTTCATTATATAATATCAATTATGGTTACTATGTTAATAATCCCCCTCAGTAGTGTAATGGTCAGCACGTTCGGCTGCCATACTGAAGTCCCAGGTGCGATTCTCAAGGATGGGGGGGGGGGTTTAATGAATATAAGTGACCTTGTACATAATAAGCAAGGTAAATAATAAATGCAATTCCCATCTAAAATCATTTTTTTATCAAATATTTATTCAATATCACATTTTATTAATGTGTTAACGAATAAGATAACACTGCGTTTATATGATACAGTGCCCTATGCGCCATTGGCTGCAGATGAGGTTTTGAAGAATGAAAGAATATAAATAATATATTTTTGACATCTCAACTTAGATGAAGAAGATATGGACGTCTGGGTATTTACAGGACTTTTGGACTTACCATAGGCTGGAGTATGTAATCAACTTGCCTTAATCCGTTAAAGATCAAGATAACACTGCGTCAATACGGTTCAGTGCCCTTTGCAACATTGGTTGCGGATAGTGGGATGGAAGAAAAAGAAGATTCACCAATTATTTTTATTCTTGACATTTTGAGTGTATCCAGATACTTGTTAAAAAATCTGGGCTTTCTCCATTAAGGGGTTATTTTTCCTTTTTTATTACATCTCAACGTATATAAAGAAGAATTTGCCAGGTAGGAATAATTTATTTATTTAATTTTATTTATTTCAAAACATATTACAAACATAAATCATATATACATATATCATTCCCGATGAGTAATTTCTATTTCTCATTTTGGAACATGGGATTAAGATTAACAAGACTGGTACACAAATAATAGATTTTTTTTTAAATAACCAAAACTAATACTTTTACATGGCAAAATATAAAAACAATAAATAGGTATAATAATTAGGCACAAGAAGCACATTTAAAAGAAATAAATGAGAAAACATAAGTTAAGAAGCATATTTAAAATAAACCATTGAGAAAATATAAAAAAAAGAGAAAATATAACAAAAGAGAAAATATAAAAAACATTAGGTAAAAACAAAATAATAAAATATGACTAATCACTACATTTATATCTTTCCATAAAGTACCTTCTCAGATCATTTATTTTGGATCATCGCATGGGTTTTATTTTATATATGTCAGGGAGCTGGTTAATTTGGGTATGGGCAATATAATTAAAGGACCTTACTCCAAATTTAATAAGTCTTTACATCTTGCCTGTGATAAATTTGGATCCACAATTATTTTTCAAAGTAGTCAACTGCAAAAGTCAATTGTTTCTCGTTTTGTTACCAGGGTTGAAGCAGCGGAAGGAGAGCTCAGCATCTCGGCAGGCGACTACCTCCTGGTTTGGGGCAATGGTCCAGAACCGGGCAGCAGTTTCCTGGATGCGGAGCTCTTGGACGGGCGGAGAGGGCTGGTTCCAGCCCACTTCGTCCAAAGGCTCGTGGGAGACGACCTTCTAGAATTCCATCAGGTACATAAAAATACCAAGGTAGCAGATGTGACTCACTGATAATCCTTTTGTTAGTACTTAACAATACAAAACGAAAGGTGCCTGGTATCAATATACCTAGTACCAGCTCTGTTCTAAGCACTATTTTCCCTTTTTCAGTAGGTCTCACATCTAAAGGCATTGTTAGGAAATGCTTAAAAGGGTCTTCTACATACTGTTGGTAAAGAGCGGGAGACGCTTATAAGCGTTCTATTTGATTATGGTACTTTTGGTAGAGCGGAAGAGATGGCAAAAAACATTGTACAGATCGAAATTCGATTTGCGGTTACTTGGGATTAGTATAATAAAGGTCGGATGACAGACCATAATTAGGCAGAGTATAATTACGGTTGATGAATAAAACGCCCGACAATAATGCATTAATTTATATTTTTAATCATCCCTTAATTTCAGGCTGTAGTTTCGACGTTGCGAGACGCCGACGAAGGCCTTCTTCACAGCGACCCTTCACTTCCCATGGACATGTCTCGCTTGGCGGAACTGCAGGACGTGGCCGAGGGGCCGGAAGACGATGACTCAGGTGAGTCAGCAACGATGCTGATGATAAAATCTAAAAAATTATCTGAATGTTCGT
The DNA here is from genome assembly GCF_059751285.1 of Brachycentrus maculatus. Classification (NCBI taxonomy): domain Eukaryota; kingdom Metazoa; phylum Arthropoda; class Insecta; order Trichoptera; family Brachycentridae; genus Brachycentrus; species Brachycentrus maculatus. Next base: position 180,418 of record NW_028280815.1, on the reverse strand, counting down.
CCCTTTCGATGTCAGCTATATAACGTATTGGAGATTGGCCAAAGAGATTTTTTGTATTATTTTTGAATGATTATTTTTTTCCTGGAATGACTTTATGAACTTGTTTTTTGAAGAATCAGCTTTATTTTGTTTCAATATTTGAGAAGTAAAATACTTTTAAAAAAAATATTAAAGTAAACCAACGATAAGTGGATCTTTTTGTTTATATAATTGGTAAGTTGAAAATTGTAATTAAGAACAAAAAAAATTGTAATTTTGAAATTGAACTGGTTCATCCTGATTTTGTCATTACTATGTCAGTACTAAGGACACTATTCACAACTAATGTTTAGTTGTATTAGTTTTTTTTCACGTGTCAATAATTTCAATAAAAACGACAAATTTCATGTGATTAATTTATTTAATTTCATACCCAAAAATTTAAATTTAAATTAAAATACAAAAAATCAACTTTTTCATTTCAAGCTAAAAATCACTCATTTTGTATTAAAATTACATGTTATAAATCCCGGTGTGTTAAATAAAAACTTAAAAATACTATTTAAAAAATACAATTATGGTCTATAGATTTTAATATAAAACTTCAAATTTAACACTTACTGCAGCAAGTGTGATAATAATTTAGTATAAATTCCAGTTTATAATGCATGTTTTTTCGTTATATCTATAAATGATATATTCAGGCCTACCATCATTTGAAAGATGAAATTTTATATGACAGAACGCGGTTAAAGCTGAAAAATTCATATTTTTTTTTACAAGAAAGCATAGGGAACATTTTTATTTTTATTTTTTACCCTTAGATGTTGATTTTATTTTAGAATGAAAGTATTAATTTTTATTTTAAGTATATGATTTCATTTTCTATTTTTCAAAATGTTGGCCAATCATCCTGAAAGTAATTACTTTTATATCCCAAATTATTTGATGTTTTAAAAAGCTTAAATATCTTATTTAATTAACTAATATAAATATAAAATTTCCTAAAATTTTTGATGTGACACAAAAATATTTGCAATTTTATTATTTGCATACATAAATGTATTCCCTACTTTTTTTTTTAGTATTTTTGTAGTATTTATTTGAGGTAGGGTCGTTTCGAACTTAAAATTAAGAAAAGTGACACTTAAATATACATTTTAACGAAGTTTTGCTATTTAAAAAAAAACAATAAACATATTTTTTGGCTTAAATTTATACATATTTTCAATTGACACATCGCTCACTCCTTTCAAGAACGTTATAAATAAAAAAAAGTGATTTTTCAGGAGAACGTTTTTAAAGTTTAAAAATATAATACAGTGTATTAAAAATAAATATCATGCCACTTATTGAACTTTTTACTGTACAACAGATCTTTTAAGATAAAACCTGAAGGTTTTTTCTCCATTTGAAAAATATTTAATATATTTAAAAAAATAGTTAAACAATACCTTTTCTTCAAAATGCAAAAACAACGTTTTCTGCCCTGTAGCGGGTAAATATTACGTTTAAAATATGCCTCTTTTGCTGGGATATAGTACATTTTCTGGGCATTCCGAAAACATGCACAACTGAAAATTGACGATTTTTGTTTTATGACGTTCTTGAAAGGAGTGAGCGACATGGTAAATTTATGAATGGATAATCTAACCTTAATTTTTTTCACTATTCTTGTAAAATTTCCGTAGGTAAGATATATTGAATGAACTAAATGTCCTTTGAAAAATTAAGACAATAAAAAAAACTTGATTTTTTGTGATAAGTTTTTTTTTTCATTAAAATCAATTTACTTAAAGTGTTGTGTTTTTCCAAGCAATGAAGATGTACTGACTCATCGTCCGCCTCCATAGTGTACTGGTTAGCGCGCTAGGCTACCATGCTGGAAATCCCGGGTCTTATATTTATTTAATAAGACCCTGGACTGGTACCTGAAGCGGAAGGCTGATCACCTTTCCTTCGTGTATTTAACGATCAAGATAACACTGCTTCTATACGATGCAGTGCCCTATGCACCATTGGGGTGTGGATAAGGGTTAGAAGAAGACTCATCTCTTTTTCAATATGTTTGGTTATAAATTAATTTTCTGAAATACTTTGTGTAATCAATCGTTTAAATATAGTACCTACTGGAAATAATTTAATAATTTAAAATAAAGTGAATAATTTAATATAATAATAAAAATGTATATTTCGGTTAAAAAAAAAATATATTTTTGCATTGTTGTTGTATCCTTATTTGGCTCGATATTCCCACACCTGACTTGAATGTATTGATGTTATCCGAAAACCCAGCATCCCCAAACATTTTCCATCCCTTATAAAACATAAGTTTCGCATCCATATGCACGTTATAGTTAAAAAGAAGCATGTTTCGTAGAAAAATATATGTTAGTAATTCGTTAAATTTTATTGCAATAAAAATCATGTGTTGTTATAGATACGGGTTAATCACCTCAAATTGGACGTTTTACAAACCAAATTGGACGTGTTGTAAACCAAATTGGACGTCTTACGATCCAATTGGACGTTATATGTTTTGTTTTTTAAAGTTTTCAATATATTCAAATATTCAAATTCCGGGCAGACCACCAAAGAGATGGATTGACGATTGAGGATCACTATCGCAGGAGGCTAATCCCTCTTAAAAATAGGCCACAATACCTACACTAAACAGAAGAGAAGAAGAGATATCAAAGTTGTACTTATAATTCAAAGTAATATTGAAAATCTTGTCTGAAAACTTGAGTACACAATTACGCGCATAGACTATGATGGTTTAGTCCCGGGTTCGATTTCCAGAGGGGGGTCTAAAAAATAAGTGATTTTTTCACTCTAATATTTATTCAATACTACCCTGGACTGGTACCTGAAGCGGAGGGCTGATCACCTTTCCTTCGTGTGTTAACGATCAAGATAACACTGAGTTTATATGATGCAGTGCCCTATGCACCATTGGGGTGCGGATAAGGGTTCGAATGAAAAATATGAATAAATATTATTTTAAATTTTATATATTTATAAAAATATAAAAAAATAACGTCCAATTTTTTTTTAATGTCCAATATGATATGTAAGAATCCAATTTTATTTGTAAAATATCCATTATAAAGTGGAGAATCTGTATTAGGCTAAATTTAAAAAAATATATATCCATATAATATTTTTCAAAATAGTTACATCATTATCAGTCTTAGTGTAATCATGTGCTATTTTATAAAAAAAAAAAAACTTCTATCAAAATCGATAATAGATCGTTTGAACAAGCCGGAAAATTATTTAAATATTTATTTACATAGTCAGTAGTTTAAATACTTTAATTTTAGCAAAATATTTTATTCATTGACAATATTATTCAATTGTTTTGCTTATTTTCCGGATTCGATTCATTATTTTGCTGTTATTATAGTTCAATATAGAGTATCTATAGCGTTTCCTCTTTCCTTTTTTCCTTCATCCTTCCTTTCTTTTCCTTCCCCTTATTTCCTTAAATAAATCTATCCTTTTTCCCCCATTTCCGAAATTAACAAATCATAAATACAATGACAAACACATATTTTATCGGCATGCCAAACTAACATATTTATTTTTTGTTTTTAATAAATAACTTCAATTCTCAAATTGAGGATGATGTTCAATCATTGTTACTTCAATACAATTTACATACATGTACATATTTTTCACTTCATATCAATCCTTATATCTGTTGAAAATTCAAAATCGTCATTTTATCAAAATTTATCGTATTTAAAAAAAAAAAAAATCCGTAATAAAAATTATTTTCTTTACACATATTTCTTAATATATGTTTATTTTCGAAAATGGTTTGAATTTCATTGAAAATATTTTCAAAATAAAAAAAAAATCTTTAAATATTCTTAATTATATCACCAACAAAAAAACTTGAAATCTCTGTCTGGTAAATCATATATCAACGTTAAATAAAAATTAATAAAAATCATGAATAAATAAAAATAACGTCATTTAAACTTAAAATCTCTCCTGGCGATTCAAATATTTGAAAACTCTCATTGTATTCATAAAAAAAATCAAAATTACTTGTACCATTTTCACATCATCATCGACACACACCCATCAAAAACTGAAAAATCGCACCGCTTTGACTATAATTTCACCACACTCGTCACACTGTCACACGTCACTGCCGCGGTCCAGCCTCCCTCTTCCCCCCCGCCCCCGCCGCGGCCCGGCCCCGGGCCCCCGCAGCCTCGCCTGACCACATGTTCTCGGTGCTAGTGCCCGCGCCCCGCCAGCTCACCCTGGAGCGCCAGCTGAACAAGAGCGTGCTCATCGGCTGGACGGCGCCCGAGCCGCACGCCGCGGCGCCCGCGCACATCGACAGCTACCACGTCTACGTGGACGGCGTGCTCAAGACCACCGTCAAGGCCACCGAGAGGACGAGGGCGCTCGTGGAGGGCGTCGACTCCAACAGGGTGAGTGGAAAAACCCCTTTACACACTCGAATAGATACGAACATATCGCTCACTCCTTTCAAGAACGTCATAAATCAAAATACTTAATTTTTCAGGAGAACGTTTTGAAGCGTTTATATGACGCAGTGCTATTTTTATTATTATAACCATAATTATTTTATTTTATACCAGCTGTTTTTTGCGACCAATAGATGTCTCTAGTGAAGTTCTAGTTCTAATTTGAGTAGTGTGGTTGTCAATAATGGGTAGAATTGGTGAATGTTACACGTGTGTAAAGTGATCACTTACCGGTGATCACTTACTTAAACCAGCCTATGATGGTCGTCAGCCCTGTAAATGCCCAGGCTTCCATATTCTTCTTCATCTTTAATGAGATGTTAAAAAATAATATGAAAATAACTCCTGTAATAGGAGATAATCCAGATTTTGTGAACAAGTATTTGGACACACTCAAAATGCTGTGGAATATCGATACCAAACTGACATGATCGGATATTATCTTGTATTCAATTCAATTCAATTTAATTTATTCAATAAAAAAATAATATATACATAACAAACAATATTCAAGGCGTATATATTAAAAGTAAAAGTAAGCAAGAAGACTTAAAGGTGTAGAAGAATCCCGCTTCGGAAAACTCCTTCGGACACATGGAACAGATCAATATCCAATGTGATATTGTTCAACATAGCGGTAGCTCTTCCTACAGGCATAACCATCGGCAGGTTGGTCCTGTGAATAGGAATGTGAAACAATCTATGCCGACGCTGTCTTAGGTAACTATCGGGAACATACAGACCAATGCTCCGGATAATTTCAGGATTATCGATCATATTAACTAAGCCAATCATGTTCAATCTCGTATGGAGAGTCGAGGTTTCTTATGTCTGCGAGATTCCGTACATGTAGAATACGCGCATTATCGATGAAGTTCTATCGGAAAATGCTTCTCAGTCGAGATACGAGAAAGCTGGTCGCGCCACCGCATAGCAGGAAGGAATACCAATCCTTCTCGCCAACATGCGTATCAACTTGCAGCAAGTCATCCCCTCTTACATTATTCATGACCGTACGTGACCGTTTTTACAAGTGAGGGTTAAAATGGTCAAAGTGAGGGAGATCGAGAAAGGCGTTGACAACTAAAAAGAACCAACTTCCACAATTTGAGAACTTTTCAGTCGTATGTATTCAGAATCGATACTAGCAGTACTATTATGGTTGAGTGTAGGTTTTACAGTCTTCTTCTTCTCACCTTCGTCCCCTCATAATGGTGCAAAGGGCACTGCATCACATCAACACATTATCACATTAATCATAAAATATTTTATTTATTGTTTCGGCATTCAATTTGTGGTAAGACATGATGAAATTTTAAAAAAAAACATTTGACTTGTATTTATTTTATTTTAACGACTAGTTTCGGAAGCTATGCTTCCATCTTCAGGTCTAAATATAAACTAAAGCAAAAATAATTATTTGTTCTGTAAGTAAGGAGGGGGGGGGGGTAAGTTAATAAGGATATATGGATAGAATAGTGAATATTACACGTGTCTAAAGTGATCACATGACCAGTCTGTGACAGATCATAAGCCCTGTCATAGACTTTCATATTATTCTTCTTCGTAGTTATTTCTTAGTTATTTGATTTTATTTATTTTATTTCTTAGTTATTTCGTAGTTATTTCTTAGTTAATTTAGACACTGGCTTTAATACTCTAAAAGGGTGAAAAGCCATTAAAAAAGATGAATATATTATTCTTCATCTATCACACAGACTGCCATATTATTATTTGTGAATTACTATCTCGAAGCTACCCCTTCGTCTTTTGACATTATAACTGATTTTCTAGCGAGCGTAGGTACTTTAAACTTACAATAGACTTTATTTAAATTTAGACCATGTGAACCGAGAGTATATTGGAGGGTTGATAAATATCAAGGGTCGACGTGATGCTGATTCTATTTTTGTACACTAGCCACCCCCGTGATTGGTTCCCGGGTATATGTTATATGGTGCATGCCCAGTGCTGAATTTAGATATTACTTAAAAAAAGCTGATTTCTTGGATGTTGTTTGCAAATACTTTATGGCACATTTTATACTTATACTTTATGGACATGTAGAACGAATGAGTGAGGAAAGAACGGTAAAACAAATCTATGAGGTGAATGTAAATGGAAAAAAGAGCAGAGGAAGACCGAGAAAAACATGGCACTTAAGACCGAGAAAAACAAATACTTGAAAGTGGTCAGGTTAGGAGTCGTAACAATCGGCGGGTATGTATGAGGAGATGCATGAACGTGGAAGAAGCGAAGAATGTTTGCAAAGATAGAGTGGTGTGGCGTTCTATTCTCTCTGCCTACCCCTGCGGAGAAGCGGCGTGATGGTTAGTTAGTTAGTAAAAAAATAAAACTAGAACTTTGCTTTCATTAAGGCCCTACATACGATAAATATAGCAAATTAACTTTCTTTATATTATTTTTTGACATCTCATCAAAGATGAAGAAGAATATGCAAGTCTTGGCATTTACGGGGCTGACGACCGTCATAGGCTGATTTAAGTGATCACTTTACACACGTGTAACATTCACCAATTCTACCCATTATTAACAACCACACTAGTCAAATTCTTTGAAATTCTATATATATGACCCAATTTTGAAACATTGTTCTTGAATCATTAGAACTTCACTAGAGACATCTATTGGTGAGATAAAAATATGCTTTTTACTGAGCAGAAACTGTTATATTAGTATAAGAGGCCCGAATCCTGGATTATAATCACACACATGAGAAACGCCAGAAATACCCAGACTTCCATATTCTTCTTCATCTTTGATATGTCAAGAAATAATAATAAAAATAACTCCTATAATTGGAGATAATCCAGATTTATGAACAAATATTTGGACAGACTCAAAATGTTGTAAAAAAAAATATGCATGTTTGTATGTTTACCAATATTTCTATAAAATTATTTGTATTAGATTTTTTTTGTAATAAAAACACTAAAAGGCTGCTTTTATATTTTAGCTCAGAGGCGCCAATAGTCTAAATCTGGCACTGTGCATACCATACTATTCTCGGACACTATTCTTCTACTGATTTCGCTATCTTCCCTCACCCCTTAAAACCATATTATATGATATATATATGAAAAATATTGGACCACCACTAACATTTTTTTAGCAATTTTAACAACTGGTCCCTGTATCTTTATAAATGGAAAACTATATTTATTTTAATAAAATTATTATTTAATATATCAGATATTAAATTATTCACCCTACGGATGATTTGCAATAGTGTCTTAACTTGATATTAAACGTCTATCTAACTTATAAGAAATAAGATGAAATTCTGAGCATTCCGAAGCTTATGACCTGGCATTTGGCTGGCTTGAGTGATCACTTATGTGTTACACATGTAACATTTACCATTCTAAACATAGTTAATAACTACACACTCAAATTTTTGAAGTCATACATATATCGCTCACTCCTTTCAAGAACGTTATAAATAAAAAATCGTCAATTTTCACATGTGCATGTTTTCGGAATGCCTGGAAAATGTACTATATCCCAACAAAAGCGGCATATTTTTAACTTAATATATACCCGCTACAGGACAGAAAGTGTTGTTTTTGCATTTTGAAGAAAGGGTATTGTTTAATTATATTTTTTTAAATAAACTAAATATTTTACAAATGGAGAAAAAACCTTCAGGTTTTACCTAAAAAGATCTGTTGCACAGTGAAAAGTTCAGTAAGTGGCTTGATATTTATTGTTAATACATTGTATTATATTTTTAAACTTTAAAAACGCTCTTCTGAAAAATCAAGTTTTTTGATTTATGACGTTCTTGAAAAGAGTGAGCGATATGATCAATGTCATGACGTTTTATCATTGAGTTTACAAATTAAAGGTTCCCTGCTAAATAAAAGTTTTCTTAATCCAATCATAGATGTCTGTTGTGAATTGAATCATTGATCGATATGAAATTGATCATATATTTATTTAAACTTCGCATACAGAAAATAATTGTGTACATTGGCCGACTTATTGCTATGAATGCAATATCTTCCAACCAACCAAAAACTGACTAGTGATATTGGTCAAAATATCAAATGTATGACTTTTAAAATTTGAGTAGTGTGGTTTTCAATCGTGGGTATAATAGTAAATGTTACAAGTGTATAAAGTGATCACTTAACCACCCTATGACAGGCCGTAAGTTCTGTAAATACTCAGACTTCCATATTCTTCTTCATCTATGTTAATATGTAAAAAAAAACATAACAGTTAATGATATTGTCAGTAGTTGAATCAACGTCCAAGTTGACAATCCAATATTTATCTATTTCATATAGAGCCGGTTGACATTTGGAATTAATAGGTTTTTGTCGGACGTTGATGAGCCATTCCGGAGATTAAAAAGTGATAATAATGACTGATGACTCGTCGCTTATCGGGAAATACGTGTTTTTACTATTACTGACTCGATCGCAGAGATGAAAAAGTGCGAAGAGGAGGAATTCAATATTGTTCAAGAGTGACGCTGATAGTGATAAATTAGCTATACTTTTTGTAAGCTCATATTATATTTTTTCCAAATCCATAGTGTAATGGTCAGCATGCTCGGCTACCATTCTGGAGGTCCCAGGTTAGATTCCCAGGGGGGGTCAAATAAATATAAATGATTTTTTCACTGTAATATTTATTCAATATTACCCTGGACTGGTACCTCAAGTGGAGGACTGATCACCCTTCCTTTATGTCGCTCACTCCTTTAAAAAACGTCATAAATAAAAAACTCGGTTTTTAGGAGAACGTTTTTAAAGTTTAAAAATATAACACAATATTTTAAAAATAAATATCAAGCCACTTATTAAACTTTTTACTGTGCAACAGATCTTTTTAGGTAAAACCTGAAGGTTTTTTCTCCATTTGAAATTTATTTAGTATATTTAAAAAATAATTACACAATACCTTTTCTTCAAAATGCAAAAACAACGTTTTCTGCTCTGTAGCGGGTAAATATTAAGTTTAAAATATGCCTCTTTTGCTGGGATATAGTACATTTTCTAGGCATTCTGAAAACATACACAACTGAAATTTGACGATTTTGGATTTATGACGTTCTTGAAAGGAGTGAGCGATGTGTAAACAATCAAGATTGCAATCAACACTGCGTTTATATGACGCAGTGTTGTATTTGTTGTTTTTATTATTTTTGTTATATTTTATACCATTTATTTTTTGTGACATACATTTATCTGAGGTTCAATTCATTTGGCACATAAGTGGCGAATGCAGCATCTGAATAGAAATAAAGTTTAAAAAAATGCATAAAATATTATATTTATTCAATATCCGCACTGTCATTGATTGGTGCTTCAATTCGTAATACTGGTTTGTGAAAATTAAAATTTGGATATGTCCGTGGCTCGATATTTTCCAAATGACAAGAAAAAATTAATTAATCACTATACATAATGATAAATATTACTTAAGTAACGCGTTGTACCTGAACTGTTCATTAACTGTGACGCTTTCTTTTTCTATCGCTTTGTGTCGTTGTGATATTTAAAAAAAAATACATTTAAAAACAATAACAATTTGATAATTTGCTTTAAATTCATCCATTGAAAGAAGTCTCGTTTTAAATTTTTTAAATAACACACTCATGCCAAAACTAAAATTTATGAAAATTGATTGCACAATGACAGTTTAAAGACGAGTGACGTCAAGAGGATTGCGTTTTTTTTACTATTTTATCTCACGTGTAAATTTAGGTACAACGGTTTGCATAACTTCTTCTTCTTCTTCTTCCCTAGCCTTCTGTCCTACACTGCTGGATGTAGGCCTCTTCTGTATCCTTCCATTTCCTTTGGTCGGTTGCTGTTTGTAGCCAGTTTCTACCCCCCCTCCCACTAGATTATCCCTCCTGTTCCCAACACAGATTCAAATAAAAACATATTTAATTAGCTAGAAGAAACAAAAATCCACCAAATGATCTATAAACCTTGTACACAATAATAATAATAATAAAACCCTTATCCGCACCCCAATGGTGCATAGGGCACTGCGTCATATAAACGTAATAAGCAAGGTAAATAATAAATGCAATTCCCATCTAAAAAAAAAAGTTTCTACCCCCCATAGCGGTTATGTCGTCAGACTATCTTTTTTGAGGTCTTACGACGCCCCTTTTATTCTCCTAAGGTCATCATCTCAATAGTGAATAACTAGTTTCATAGAATTAAATTCGTGAGGACATTTTGCAGTCTATATGACGTTATGATAGTGATATTAATTTTTAATAATATACTATTTAAATAGAATTATTTTCGCTAAATACTACCTCAAGGACGATTGTAATACGTACTTTATTTCTATACTCGGACCCCCCTAAATCTCACATCGGTGGATCGCTCTTAGGTCTCGTCTACGGTTATTGATAAGTGATTAGATAGAGATGGAAGGACCAAATTCATTTCAGATGGATCATCTCGTTAGGGGTGTCAGTTTAGAGATTATCCTTGACTTAATTAGTAACATTTATACGAGATAAGCTCCTTTGATTTGACTCTAATAAATGGTGTATGATGTAACATTACTCCATTACAAGTTATTGATAAAATTTTAGCGTTAATTAAAAACCTTGTTAAGACTTTGTAATAAATAAAGAGAAAAAGGTAAAAGTCTAATAAAAAGTACCATTTTCATTTAATGTTTCACTTGGTAAATACACTATATCTTAAAATCTAAATTCTGACGTGTATTTCGATTAATTCCGCATCGTTTTCAAACACTGTATGTTAAGATGATGCTGAATGCATTGAAACACGTGTCACTTTAAATTTCAAGAAATATTGGTATTTACTAAGTAAATAAAAAATGTAAAACAAAGTGACTGCCGAATGAAAAACGGACCATGTTAATAGATATGAAAACTCTTTGATTCCTTAACCTTTCGTTAGGTTTTAGTTTGAATATTTTTATTTTATTTATTATAATACTGAGAATTGATTTATGACTGTGATTTACTTGGCCAAATGCGCGATCGTCGATATACCGACGAACCGTCAGTGTATTTTAGGTGTTGAGCTAGTAGGTTGTGTCGCAGCTTGGGCGTTTTTAATGTTTCGATTCGTTGATAATAATTACAACCAAAATTAAACTAATTTTATGTTTTGACATCTCATCAAAGATGAAGAAGAATATGGAAGTCTGGGCATTTACGGGGTTGACGACCGTCATAGGCTGGTTTAAGTGATCACTTTACACATGTGTAACATTCACCAATTCTAACCATTATTGACAACCACGCTACTCAAATTCTTGGATGTTCTATATATATGAACCAATTTAGAAACCTTATTCTTGAATCACTAGAACTTCACTAAAGACATGTATTGGTGAGATCTTAAATGCCTTGACTTCCATATTCTTCTTCATCTTTTATGAGATGTCAAAACAAAATATGAAAGTAACTCCTGTAATTGGAGATAATCCAGATTTTGTGAACAAGTATTTGGACACATTCAAAATGTTGTGAACTAAATTTAATGTGACATGATGGGTCGGACACAAGTTTTATAAATCTTGATTTTGCTGTCGATCTTCATCTTAGGATTTTAAAATATATCATTTTTCAGGCATCCTAAGATGCCTTTCCCGTCCTCAATATATAAATATTTGCGTGATTTTTCCAGCCACACCGGATATCCGTGCGGTCCGTGACCGTGAACCGGCGCGTGTCGCGCGACGCGGCGTGCACGATGGTGATCGGGCGCGACACGTCCAGCCTCGGGCCCTCGTCTGTGCGGGCCAGCGGCGTGACGTGCAGCCAGGCCGTCATCTCCTGGCTGCCGGCCAACTCCAACCACCAGCATGTCGTCTGCGTCAACAACGTCGAGGTTAGTCGGACGAAGGTTGACGAAAGATTATCGAAACATTGAAGATTCGCGTTTTATTTGTTGTTTTGGGATTCACCTTGTGGTAAGACATGATAAAATTGTTTTTTTTTCTTCTTATTTTAAATTATTTTGCATTACATGACATAAATTCAAATACAAAAAAAATGTTAATAAAATATAAATATAAATACAAAAAAAGATCCCACAAAGGCATGGCCTGAGTGTGGGTATACAATATAATTAAGGTCATAGTAAAGGGTATAAGGGTATAGGTATTATAAGTAGAACTAGAATAATAGTGTTAATATAAAATACAAAAAATTCTTGACTATTAGAAAACATTTTTTTTAAATAAAACTAAAAATTTAACAACATAAGATGAAAAAGCAAAAAAGTTAGCAAGCTTGTACTACAAGAAAAAGAGGAAGATGAGATATACACTTGTTTTTTACCACTTGAGTTTATTTTATTATGAGACTAGTTTCGGAAGCTAAGCTTCCATCTTCAGGTCTGAATGTAAACTAAAACATTTTAAATAATTGTCTGTTCTATAAATAAGGAGAGGGGTAAGTTAGGGGGAGTAAGGTTAGTCAAGGGAGTAACAACTAATAATGACATGTCATCCATAGGGCGTTTGTCCACTACACGGAATTATACAAAATTTTAGCAGCACGTCAGTTAGCGTTTTAAAACGACGATTGGCTTGGATTGGCTTGTGCTTTTGTCCATGTTTCTTCGGATCTGAGCTTTTGATCGGTGCGTGAACACATTGGAAAACGCGTAAACTGTCGTAGTCGCTTTCATTTTTCAAAACCTGACTGCGGACGGTAAAATTCCGGGTAGCGGACAAGCGCCCTAAGGATTTTATGTAAAGATACGTTTCGTATGATAGTTGGAATCAATAGATGGTGCTGCCATCAGTTGAGATATCTATATATAAAATTCCAAGTAGTGGACAAGCGCCCATAGGGAGAATTAAGTGTCAGATTTACTAAATAATATTAATATCGTTAAAATGTGTTTCTTTAACACTCTCATTATCATTCATCGTTCACTTTGTGTAATACCACTTTTTATAAACGCATATGTTTGTTTAAGGTTCGGACGGTAAAGCCAGGGGTGTACAGACATACGATCACAGGCCTGGCTCCAAGTACCCAGTATCGAGTGACCGTGAGGGCGAAGCACCTTCGGGCAGGGCCGCCTCCGGGGGCCCCGGTGGAGGAGGCGCCCGGGGCCTACACGGACTTCAGGACTCTACCCAAAGGCCTGCCAGACCCACCCGTAGATATTATGGTAAAAAAATGTGACATTTATTGTTATACATAAAAATTACTACTACTACTACTACTGCTACTACCATCACGCCATTTCCCCGCAGGGGTAGGCAGAGAGGATGGAACGTCACACTCTTCTGTCCTGACATACACTCCTCGCCTCCTTCACATCCATACATTTAGTCATACATGCCTTCCGATTACGCAGACTTTTGACACCGCCATATTTTAGGTTCTGATTAATCTGATCGTGCCAAGACTTTTTCGGTCGTCCTCGTTCTGTTTTCCCTCTCACATTCGCCACATATATTTTCTTAGTCATTCTCTCGTTATCCATTCGCTCCACTGTATATAGAAACTTGTATATTGAAATAAGTTTTGGATTCCTTTCACATGTGGATAGTTAATCGGTAGATTAGGAAGAAAGGCTGATTGTGGTGGCATCAGTTAAGAAATTAGTGAACTACTCGTATATAGCTTACTCTAATTGAACACACAAGTTTTACTTGGTAAATGCCACTATTTCTTAAAATCTTGACACTTGTTTTGTAGGAATTCCGCATCACTTCCGTACTGTGTTTGAAAATGATGCCGAATGCACAAAACGTGTTATTTTAGAATTTAAGAAATAGTGGTATTTACCAAGTAAAACTTAAGTTTAAAATTGATAGATATTACCACAAAGTATCGAATCATCAATTAGTTCACATATATTTTTAGGAGAGAGACGCTGAAGTAACATACGATGATTAAAAAAAAATATATTCAACCCTTTTATGAGAATTATTGACTTAAATGTAAAATTTGTGTTCCTTTATAACCCATAGAGAGTTCTGATCTCCTGGCATATCAGGGATAAGATTTTTCTCGTTCTGAGTGGGATTTAGAAGCTCCATTGAAGATGGCGTTTGAAGCTGATCCCCTGTCCTCTCGTGAACTGTTCCCTTGACTGTTTCTAACCTTTATCCGCACCCACTGGTGCATAGGACACTGCATCATATAGAAACAGTGTTATTCTGATCGTTAAATACACGAAGGAAAAATAATCAGCCTTCCACTTCAAGTACCAATCCAGGGTCATATTAGATAAATATAAGACTGAAAAATCACTAATATTAACTTTGACCCTCTTAATTTTAATCGAACCCGGGATCTTCAGGATGGTAGCCTAGTGCGCTCACCACTACACTATAAAGGCGGACAGTTGCTATTAGTTTTACGAAGTTTCAAGTCGGGTTGTGGTCCCGTGGTTAGTGCCACCGACTCTTGAGTAAGAGTTTCTCGGTTCGAACTCACTTTATCACAATCTGATACCTATTTCTAATAATGAGCCGCTTAGGCTCACAGAAATAGTATGAAATTGAAGAATTTCTGTAAATAATAAAAACACTAACATTATTATTTAAATTAAAAAAAAAAAATCTAGGTGGAAGCCGGGCCTCAAGACGGTACGCTACTGGTGACGTGGCAGCCCGTGGGGCGCCCGCCCGCAGCCGGTCCTGTGACGGGCTACGCGGTGTACGCGGATGGCAAGAAGGTGACAGACGTGGATTCGCCCACCGGCGACCACGCGCTCATAGACATCAACAAGCTGCTGGGACTCAACCCCAAATGCGTCACGGTAAGTCATCATTTGGTTCTGAAACTTGATACAAGCCAATACAGTCCAGAGATGGACTAGACAAAGTATGGAAAAAATGTAAGATTACAACTTATTTGAAATAATTCCGTCGGAATGAATACAAGAAGGGTGAAAGTAGACTGAATGCAGTCGAAATGCGATGTCTCAGAAGAATGTGCGACAGAACGATGTATGATAGATGTTGGAATAGTGAAATAAGGGAGGAATGCGGAGCTGAGATAAGCATTATATAATAGATAAAATTAAGAAAGGTGTGTTGAGATGGTTTGGACATGTATAACGAATGAGTGAGAAAATAACGGTAAAATAAATTTATGAGGTGAATGTAATTGGAAAAAGGAGCACAGGAAGACCGAGAAAAACTTGGCACGATCAGGTATGCCAAATACTTGAGAGCGGTCAGGTTAGGAGTCGAAACAATCGGCGGGTATGTATGAGGAGATGCATGAACGTGGAAGAGGCGAAGAATGTTTGCAAAGACAGAATGGTGCGGCGTTCTATTCTTTCTGCCTATCCCTGCGGGGAAGCGGCTTGATAGTTAGTTAGTTAATTTGTTAGAATGTATACATAAAGACCGTACAATTAGTTTGGTAAGCATTTTCAGACTGGTTCAAATATTCAAATCTCTGAACTGAATTTTCATTTAAAAAACTTTCCTGCGAACAATGCACCCGGTAGACCATAATATATCATTACGAATAATGCGGAATGTGCATAGAGCCTTCCACTTGTACACACAAGTGGTTCAATTACCAGGCGAGGCTCTATATACTCGTACCTACCCTGCTCTTCGCAAGGGTAGGATAATGAGACCAGTCGTACAGGGTCATCGAAAAATAATGCCAGCATTTAAAATAACAACAAAAAAATATATAGTAAGATTTTTTAAACACTTTCTAATATTTATCTTCCTCAAACCTTTATCCGCACCCCAATGGAGCATAGGGTACTGCATCATATAAATGCAGTATTATCTCAATCGTTAACACACAAAGGAAAGGTGATCAGCCTTCCGCTTCAGGTACCAGTAATATGGAATAAATTAAATAAAACAAATAATTAAATATTGAATACATTTATATATGGCAAACTTATAATTTTAGTTTCGTTGTGCCTCTCCAAAAAAGAGACTGAGCTCCTGTGCTTGGAGAAGGACTTACATACAGTTTTTATTGTTTTATTTGATTAATGGTATTTTTCTTTTCATTTTTATACTATTTTTAAGATAACATGTAATGGACTTTAATTTTTTTCTCAAGAACTTATATATCTTTTATTTTTTTATTTCTTTAGGGAGTTTATTGAAGTATTTAATTAACAAATATTTGAAGTTTTGTTGAAATTGTTTAGTATTACATTTTGGAGTTGCAAAAAGATAAAATGCAACATTTAAAATACATAAATAAAGAGCTGCCTAAAGTTGGTCCACTTCCGAAGTGTAATAGTCAGCATGCTCGGCTACCGTTCTGGAGGTCCCGGGTTCGATTCCAAGGGCGGGTCAAATAAATACAAGTGATTTTTTTCACTCTTATATTTATTCAATATTACCCTGCACTGGTATATGAAGCGGAGGGCTAATCACTTTTCATTCATGTGTTAACGATCAAGATAACACTGCGTTTATATGACGCAGTGCTCTATGCACCATTTGGGTGCGGATAAGAGTTGGATAAAGTGATCAATTCTATCAGCCTATGAAAGGACTTCTTTATCATTCATCATATAAATTAAGATGGCAATATAGGATTATAAAAACATCTCTGAAAAATAAATATTACTAGAACTGGAAATTTTATATACTTTTTCTTGGTAAATATCATTATTTATTAAAAACTTATTATGACACGTGTTTATTACATTCAACATCAATATCAAACACCATTTAATTATGTAGGTAAATAACATTAAAAAATATATTCTATTTTATAGTTTTTTTCTTTTAAATTCAGTAGGTACTTTTTAATTTGTTTCTTTAAAAGAAGTCACATTTTGCAAAACTCCTAATTAAACCATTTCATTTTTCAATTCACGACCCTTTTTTTGTTAGCTAGCATAGGAAATCATAGGGTGGTATAATTACCGCGATAATCGCTACAGTCTGCGTCTTTAAAATTCCACACGTGTTCTGAAGTGTTCCTGCAAATTCTATTATACCTACTTTTGCAAGAAGGCTAATATTGCACTCGCGCAGAAACTGATGTTTTCTTCGATAAATTCCAATGAAAATATTAAGTTTATAACAAATTTAATAAAAGTAAAGGCCCTTATTTACCAAGTTATTATCATAGTACGAGATTTTCTATAAAATACAGGTTCTCAAACATTTTTAGTATAGCACCTCCAGAAAAATATATCGCCGATTAAAGCAATGAAATTGCCAGAATGTCCTCTTAAAGAATGAAAGGAGGACTACTAAAATATACTGAACTCTGTTAAAATAGTTCAGGGATCAATTATATTTTATCAATATTATTATCAATTATATCAATTAATTTTTTTTTGTTTTTAAGTGATTCTTAAAAATAAAAAAATAAACTAAGAATGAATGACAATAGATTGATCATTAAAAATAGTTATAAGGGTGTGAGATCTATTTAAACAAACGAATTAATTTTATTCGCAAACAAAGAATTCATTCTACGGGAGACCACCGGAGATGTCACATGTGTCTGTTAGCGTCCGGTTTTTTTAAAGAATGCATATTGGATATATGGTTTTTTTTTAAATATACAGATATTTTTTTAAACTCCTTTCCTTTCAATAACTGTTTTCTTTTCAAAACCATATAATTACTTCGAAGAAAATTTTTTTTTTCAATGCAAAATCGGTATTTTAAGAAAAAAACTAATTGCGTAAAATGTTACCTGGATTTACAACATTTTGAGTGTGTCCAAATACTTGTTCACAGAATCTGGATTATATAGAACTACCAAGAATTTGAGTAGTGTGGTTGTCAATAATGGGTAGAATTGGTTAATGTTACACGTGTGTAAAGTGAACACTTAAACCAGCCTATGACGGTCGTCAGCCCCGTAAATGCCCAGACTTCCATATTCTTCTTCATCTTTGATGAGATGTCACTAAATAACTACCTGGATTTAGAGAATATTAAGTTGCGACTTAATTTAATGAAAACTGAGTCTTAAGTATGGAGGATAGTTCTCAAAATAGTTTGTATGTGAAAACATATAAATTTTTATTGATTATAATAATTTTCCAACTCATTATCTAACACGTTTATGACCAATAATACAATATTTGCATTTAATTTTAGTAATTTTCTGTAGTAATATTTCATCTAAACTATGCTTCTTTATCCATTTAAAGCCGCAAAATGCAGTGGTTCTCTGTGTTGATATATCATGCCATAAAAAATGAGAAAAAGCGGGGAAAATAGCCGGTAAAATGAGTTAAGTAGCGTTATATTTAGTCGTGTTGCGATTCTAAAAGTTTCTGCAATACCAACCGGTTATAAATTTTCATTCGTCGAGATATGAAAGGAAATATTATTTGGCTCGTTTCCAACTTACAGATACTAATACCCAGTGGTTTACAAACAGCGGGACGCGTAACGACCTAACAAACTTAAATGATATGAATTTGAACAATTTCACAGATAAAAACAAGCGTTTCATTGATGCCTAGCATTCTCTAAGTCGCAACATAATTTTCTCTAAATGCTGGAAATATTTTACGTATTTAATTTTTTTCATTGAAAAAATAAGTTTTTCTTGGAAATAATAATATGGTTTAGAAAAACAGAGTGATTTAACGGTAAGGAGTAAAAAATATGAAAAATATTTTTTCTATATAAGTATATATATATTCTTAAAAATAATGATGGTCAATACACATTCTTTAAAAAAAATCAGGCGTGAACGGACATGTGATCTCTCCACTGGTCTCCGGTGGAATGGATTCTGTGTTAGCGAATATCTCCTTCATTGATTCGGCAGTCACATTCTGGTAATATCTGTACATTTTAAATTTAATTTTACTTGGTTTTACCACGTATCTATAAGTTATATTTCTTGTAATTTTTCAACTGATTCATTATTCTCGATTATGTGTTTCGGATAAACCAAAAGCCATTAAAATTGATAAGTTGGTTTAATTTTTTGGAATGATCTGATAAAACTTGGTATTTACCAAGTAAAATTTAAATTAAATATGCCGAAATTTATACTTGAAATGGTTGAGTACATTTCAAAAAGACATTTTAAAACTAACCATCACGCCCATTATACATCGTTTAGAACACACCATTCTTAATTTTATCGATAATGCTTATCTCAGCTTTGCATTATTTTCTCATTTGACCATCTATATTTAGTGATGGGATTAAAAAAAAATTCAAGAACCGGTTCTACCACTGTGAAAAAAAATGTTTTTTTACATTTATTAATTTATTTGTTTTTTATTCTGCACATAAACAGAACATTCACATAACAACTGAGAATGCTCAAAGTGCTGAAGCGTATATCTTTCACGATACTCTTTTTAATAAGTGCAATAACTTAACTAAATTTTCCCACAATTTTTTTTCATCTTTCCAACATTTTTTTCTCTTCGTGAGGTTTAAAATTTTTACAACGTGGCTGACCAAGTAAACCGAGCGTGCTCCGATACATGATCTAAATCGAAATATTGTGTGACAACAAAGGTTTATGGACCGGTTCTGCGAACTCTTATAATTTTAGGCACCGGTTCTAGCGAACCTGCTGAATCCCACCACTGTCTTTAATACCTACATAGTTTTACCGCACATTCGTCTGCCGCACATGCATAGTTTTGTTGCAAAGACATTTCAATTTCCCAGAAGCTGTAATTAAGGCGATTAATTTTTATCTGCATTAATGCTGCATGCTGTAGCCGTTCTCCAAGTTGTTAACATATGGGCTAAGTTTGTGGAGCACGTTTCCTATGCTCAAATTGCCAGGGTGCGGATATTACATTGCTCGCCACTGGGCTAGGCGTCGTGGGGGTGGCTCGGAAGGGTGAGCGGATGTCTCGGGGTGGATTTCGTGAATTTTCACCAAGATTTGTTCTGTACAGAACCTATAAACTTTAGTTTCTCGGTCGAAGGAGATGCAATCTTTAATGGATTGTAACTTTATTTAATTTCACATTTCAGTAAGTGCATATATCGAAATAAATGTAATGATCATCAGTATTTAGTTGTAGGTTTTTATTTCGTTTTTAATTATTTTATTTAACATTTGATTTACGGCCTAATATACGATATATCGCAAATTAATTTTCCCTAAACTCAGGTTTTTTTTTGTATTTGACGGAATTGTTTTTGTATTGAGAAAATATGTTTTTCATCAAAATTATTCGGTTTTTAAAAGAAAAGAGTTAAAAAATATGAATATATTCATTCAGTATATGTTTATCCTAAAAAGTAAAATTCCAATATATGGTATATTTAAAAAAAGAAATGTACTCGGAAACACGTTTAGTCCGCCAGTCGCGCTTTGAATTTGAACGTTTGATATCTCAGCCTTAATCCTCAAAAATATTTTTGATATACACAATTGTATTTGTTAAGAACAAGAATATGCCAGGTATATGAATAAGTGTTTTCTGGTTTCACTAAGAGATGGCGCCACCGAACAGTATGCAGCGTATAAATTTGACACTGTCAATTTGTTCGTCTGACATAAACCTACAAAACACAAGTCTGCCAAACAATCCGGTTGTGGTCCCGTGGTTAGTGTCGCGGACTTATAAGCCAAAGTTTCTCGGTTCGAACCCATTTTACCATAATTTTATACCTATTTCTAATAATGAGCCGCTTAGGCTTACAGAAATAGTATGAAATTGAAGTATGTTTTAAATATGTAATAAAAACACAAATATTTCTCTTTTTTTTAAATAATAAAAATTGTAAAAGCACATAAGATAATAGAGAAGATCTACTATAGCTGGTGCCAAAGGTGTATAATGTGTGCAAGAAAAGTGATTTTATGACGAATATTAACAAAACCAAAGTCATGGTTTTTGAAAGAGATGAATGTAGATCTGGATGTAAAATATCTTTGTCTTTTTAAAATGTCTTTGTTCAAAACCTTAAATCTCCTAATGTATCTATGGTATAAATGAGAAGTTCAGTGTATCCGAGTTGACATCAGCAAAATACCGTTTAGTACATACCGCTTTAGTTCACACGGCTACCGCTTAAATATTCAAGCAAACGAGGAATACTCTAAATCTAATATAGCTAGACCCCTGGACTTGTGCTCACGTTAAGTTACGGCTGGGACCCGACCCCACGATCCGGCAATAAAACTTGACGAATGGTTAAGTTTTCAAGCAAAATATTACGAAATATTATATACCAAAAGACGCGCGATGTTGTCATTGCAAAGATTTAAGTTTTGACAAAAATTTTTAGTTTGTTAAATTCTTGTTTGAAAATCTGGGTTTCTCCGATTGGGAGCTATTTTTAGGAGGTTGTCAAACATGGGTAGAACGGTGAATACTTATTTATTTTTTACAAAAATGTTAATAATATTAGTACATAACCACTCACCGAAATACTAATATTATTAACATTTTTGTAAAAAAATAAATAAGTTAAAATGACTAACCACAAAGTAAATGCTTTTAATATTAATAATATTGAGAATAGAATGGTGAATGTTTCATATGTAAAAAATTATCACTTAAACGAGCCTTTCATAAGTCGTTAGCCCTGTAAATGGCCAGACTTCCATATTCTTCTTCTATATCTATATTGAGATAAAAAAGAGATTAAAACGTATTTCTTTCGTTCATTGATTCGGGAGTCACTTTGCTATCATATGTAAACATTATTTATTTAAATTTTACTTGGTTAATAGCAATATCTAAAAAGTGACATTTACCAAGTAAAATTAAATTTAAAAAATATTGAGTAGAACCTCGATAAAGCTGACTTATTCGGGGGACCGTTGAAGCTAAAAGACAGTTATATAAAAATAGGTGTACAATAAATGAAAACCCTTTTTTTTTTAAATATGAACACCGTATTTAGATATATATGTAAATAAACAATACAAAACTCAAAAGTATTATATTATTGTCTTCGGACACTCGTCATGAAGTGACGTTGCTATTGAATCAGCTTTGAAAAATGAATAAAGTTTTATTTGAACTTTTGAAGTTTTTAGACATAATTCGTGATTATCGAAGCCGCTAAAATTGTTTACATGTGATGACACTTGAATTTAAGCATGTATTATATTAACAGGACGTTTTTATTTTTTTTTACATTTGATAGGATTTTTTATCCTCTACATCTGAAGTTCGTTAAATAGAAATTCATTATATAGAGGTTATACATTATTTTATTTTTCATATTATTTTTTGACATCTCATGAAAGATGAAGAAGAATATGGAAGTCTGGGCATTTACGGGGCTGACGACCGTCATAGGCTGGTTTAAGTGATCACTTTACACACGTGTAACATTCACCAATTCTACCCATTATTGACAACCACACTACTCAAATTCTTGGAAGTTCTATATATATGAACCAATTTAGAAACCTTGTTCATGAATCACTAGAACTTCACTAGAGACATCTATTGGTGAGATGTAAAGAAGCTTTTTATTAAGCAGAAACTCTTATATTCTTCTTCATCTTTGATGAGATGTCAAAAAATAATATGAAAATAACTCCTGTAATTGGAGAAAATCCAGATTTTGTGAACAAGTATTTGGACACACTCAAAATGTTGTAAATTTTATTTTTCGTTTAATTAAATAATTTAATCATGTTGACACTCAACAAAAACAGAAATGAAACTTTTCTGTACGCTATTGGGTACAGATAAGGGTTAAAGCTTATAAATGTATATTTTCCGTAAGGGTTTATAAGCATTTTACCATTCTTTTCTTGCACCGCTTATAAGAAATCCAAACCTGACGCGACGCGGCGCGTATTTTCGCTTACATCCGCTTATTGAAAGTTTCCCGCCGGCGGACATTTTATCGCGGCGGATTTTGCCGCCTTTTTCTCCTGTACATTAGACTCGTATGTCTCTTGTTTCGTTTCTTTGCTCTCCTGGTAGATTTATTGCAACTGCGCTCTCGATTAACGAGGAAACGTATCAGAGTTTAGGAGAAATATCGCTCTCCCAGTTTATGTTCGCTTTGCAGATTCGTGCCGACATTTCGCGGTGGAATTAATGTAATACCATTTAAATGACAGACACAATTGATAAGCTAAAAAGTTTTACATCAAATACTTTTCTTCTTCTTACCCTCACCCACACCCAATAGTGCGTAGGGCACTTAATCGTTTCGAAGCAGTTTAATCTTGATCGTTAATTACTCGTACGCGTCTTTGGGTACCATTTCAGGTTGATATTAAAGAAATAGGTACTAGACTGAAAAATTACCAATATTTTTTTTGGCCCCACTAGGTATCGAACTCGAGACATTTTTCATCTATTTAAGAATATACCTTTAAACATGTGTTTTTTAATTATAATTATTAACTATTTTTAATTTTAAATTAATGTTTTACTTAGTAAATAACACTATTGAATACTTAAAATCTACTGTGACACGTGTTTCGATGTATTCCGCATCATTTTCAAACACCGTATGTGAAGTTAGTTCTAAATTTTAGAGTTGGGTCCCTGAAACGTTGAAGGTTGAAGAAGAGCTGTTTCTTATTTTTATTTATTACTTAATTTTGTGTCACAAGTGTCACAGTGGATTTTAAGAAATAGTGGTATTAACCAAGTAAAACATTAATTAAAAATGGATAGATTTTACCACAAAGTGACTGCCGAAACAATTAATGAAACTATTTTCATTTTATAAATAGGGGAAATATGTAGGTACATACGAGTAAGACAGCATAAATTGATTTTTTTTCTAAATTATATATATTGTATTATTTATATTTCTAATTTTTGGTTCATGTATGACCATCTTTCTATTACACAAATACGTTTCATTGTTGAAATTAATGCCAAATTTATATATTTTTCAGGTTCGCACCAAATCCCGGGACAGCCAATCAAGCGACAGCGCCGCAACAGCTATTCCAATGGCCGTCTTACGCGGCGTAGCAGCCCGCCGAAACGCCCCCGGAGCCCGGGGCCATCCGCACCAACAAAACCAAAACATGAACCAAAACATGAACCAAAACATGAACCCGAACATGAACCAAAACATGAACCAAAACATGAACCAGAACATGAACCAGAATATGAACCAGAACTTGAACCAGCAGCAGAGAGGGCCTCAACACCACCAACACCAAGCTGTTCTCGAACATGATGAGAATCTGTCCGACAAAGAGATCTTTCCAGGATCAGGTCACCATCATGGACACCATCAGGTTTGTTTGAATCACTAAAAATCACTAAAAATCACAAATGAATCATAGAAATCACTAATGAATCATTAATATTCCGGTAATATTGTATCTTCCCAAATCACGAATTATGTCAAGTAAAACGAGGGTGAATTTGACAAATGATGAATTTTAGTGTATTAAAAATGTTTTATGATACACTGAATAGTATGCTTAAAGTATTATACAGTTTTGAATCACTTAAAATCACAAATGGATTATTAATATTTCGGTATTATTGTATTACCCAAATCACGAATTATGTCAAGTAAAACGAGGGTGAATTTGACAAATGATGAATTTTAGTGTATTAAAAATGTTTTATGATACACTGAATAGTATGCTTAAAGTATTATAAAGTTTTGAATCACTTAAAATCACAAATGGATCATTAATATTTCGGTATTATTGTTTTCCCCAAATCACGAATTATGTCAAGTAAAACTTGGGGTAAATGCGATAAATAAAGAATTTTAGTGTTAACATGGTATATATTTTTTTATTTTACAGCTAATTTGTAATTTTCAGTACCTAATTCTTCCATGTAAGCGTTTGATTCACTAAAAATCACTAATGAATCATTAATATTTCGGTAATATTGTATCTTTCCAAATCACGAATTATGTCAAGTAAAACGAGGAGTAAATTTGACAAAGAAAGATTTTCAGTGTATTATAAATATTTTTAAATACACTGAATAGTGTAATTACAATAATAATAAAATAATAAAACCCTTATCCGCACCCCAATGGTGCATAGGGCACTGCTTCATATAAACGCAGTGTTATCTTGATCGTTTATACATGAAGGAAAGGTGATCAGCCCTCCGCTTCAGGTACAAGTCCAGGGTAATATTGAATAAATATTACAGTGAAAAAATCACTAGTGAATAGTGTAATTATAGTATTATAAATGTTTGAAATACTAAAAATCATTAATAAATCATTGATATTTCGATATTATTATTGAATCACGAATGACGTAAAGTAAAATGAGGGGTAAGTATACGAGATTAAAACTCGCTTCTTTAAGAGCATAACAAAGAAATCACAAAAGAATATATTTTTTAATACTTTAATATGACCTACATAATAATGTTTAACAAAACCTTTTTCATATGTAACTGAAATTCTTTATTTCTTGCTTAATTAACTAAATAAGAGATATATGAAAAACCTACATATTATCATCAAATAAATTCTTTTTATTCACGTTCCTGAAAATACAGTTCAGGGCAATAGACGTCAACCCATTTTTTCATACTGAAATATTAACAGCATCAATTTTAACATTCTCAAATTTCACTGATTTATTTGACAACTTAACGCTTTGCACATTTCACGCACTCCTTTCAAGAACGTCATAAATCAAAAATCGTCAATTTTCAGTTGTGTATGTTTTCAGAATGCCCAGAAAATGTACTATATTCCAGCAAAAGAGGCATATTTTTAACTTAATATTTACCCGCAACAGGGCAGAAAGTGTTGTTTTTGCATTTTGAAGAAAAGGTATTGTTTAATTATTTTTTTAAATATACTAAATATTTTTCAAATGGAGGAAAAACCTTCTGGTTCTACCTTAAAAGATCTGTTGCACAGTAAAAAGTTCAATAAGTGACTTGATATTTATTTTTAATACATTGTGTTATATTTTTAAACTTTAAAAACGTTCTCCTGAAAAATCAAGTTTTTTTATTTATGACGTTCTTGAAAGGGGTGAGCGATTTGTGGTCTTACATATTCACCGATAAAATGGTACTTCACTCATCAAAGTACAATATACCATGATATTTTCACTTTACTCATGAAACAGGGTGTTCTTAATATTATCATAATGAATTTACCTGCCTATAATAACATTTCATTACATATTGTCTTTCTTTTCTAAATGTTGTGCAGTATTCTCTTTGTTTTCGTTTTGTTTTCCTTGTCTCTACTGTTTTTTCATGCCTTCATTATAATATCTGTCTGTCAATGTGTTTCCCATTGTTACAAACTTGTTTTAAAATGCACATATCAATATAATTCATCTGCAACTTCACAATAACGAATATATAAGGTGAACACTTAGTTCGCCTTCGTTAATTTTTTATTCTAACTCACAGAGTGGCGCAAAATTAATCAGCCTATCGCAAGATGTCATATTTTTTGAAAAAACCATTATACGTCAATCGTGTTTGGTATTTGTAAACTAGACAGCTGCAGTATATAAATAAATCTATTTTGGCGCAAAATAAATTATCTTATTTGGTTTTAAATATTTTTTTACTGAATAAAAAAAAAGTTTTTAGAAACGGAAATCTTTATTTAGACTATTACAATTATTCTGGTAAGTGGGAAAGATGATATCTGTCAAGTAGCTGCCGCGAGTTGATACACATTTGTGCCCGTTTTATTATTTTATTTGTATACTGCAGCTGTCTAGTTAACAAATGTCAAATATGACTGACGTACGACCCCATTTGCAAAAATTATAACATCTTCCGATAGGGTGATTCATTTTGCGCCACCCTGTATATTGTTAGAGTTTTACACTATGTTTGATGATATTAAAACATATTCAAATTCAATCATTGTAATGACACCTCGTTGCAATTTAAAAATAATGAAAAAATGTATTTTTAAACAATACGTATTGTTGTACGTGCATTTTTCAACACGGCTATGTATTTGACTGTTCAATGACAAAGCACTATGTCTTTTTCTCTTTTCTACGATCATTCACCTTTAAAAAGTAATTTTAACCAAAATTTATCTAATTACAGTAGCGAGCACTAAATTTTTTTCAGACTGAAAATATCAGTTTTTTTTAATTAAAAATAAATTGTTGTGAATTCTTGATAGATTTTCAGTTCTAATTATTTAACAGAACTGTTTAAATATGATAAAGCAAAAAACTGCCTTTATAGTCACCAATTTTTTAAATAAATTTTTTTTAGTTAATTTTTAAGTTTTCGAACAAAATATAACACTGTTTAAATAAATTTTTAGTCAAGGAATATATGAAAAATCGTGGAATTCCAATACTGGATTGGCCCGAAAATAGTCCTAATCTGAACACTATCGAGAGTTTGTGGCATAAAATGGCAATTTACACAAATAAACAAATAAACTGAGGCCTGATAAATGAAAATAAAATTAAAAGAAAACCTTAAAAATAAAAAATAAAAGTGTGGTTTAAAATTTTTTCCCAAGACTAAATACAAAATTCGGTAAAATCCATGCCAAAGCGTATTGAAGCAGTAATAAAAAAGAAGGAACAACAAAGTAGGTACAGATTTTGTTGGTTTTTGAAAAAGTGTTAGTGTTATGTACCAACGTAATTTTATTTGAAATAATTATGTGTTTTTTAAAATTATATAAGCATTTTTAATTTTTGTGCGGAAAAATCGAAAATTTTCAAATTAAAGAAAAAATATTTTATTTTTAAATTGGTCACTAAATAGAGACTTTTTTGGTATATCATCTTTAAACAGTGTTGTTAAATAATTAAAACTGAAAATCTAGCAAGAAATCACAATGATTTTTTTTTTATTAAAAAAAACTGATATTTTCAGTCTGGAAAAATTTTAGTGCTCGCTACTGTAGTTACGATTTTTTTTTAAATATCATGTAATCCGAGAGGATCGACTATTTACAATGATCATAGACTGGACACACATGCTTTGTAGACTAAATATGAATGACACTTGTGTTGGGCATGCTTTTAAAATTGATTTTTTTAAATGTCTAATAATGTTGACATGCTGTAAAAAACAAATTTGTTTCAAAAAGTCTTTATTTATAAGTGCGTTTTGAAAATGAACTAAGACAATTTAAGACGACAAGAATCACTCGACTGTCGGTTGTATATTACGCAGTAATTTTGAGACTACAAACTTGATAATACAGTAAAACCTCGATATGACGGACTAATTAGAAATAGGGGGTGTCTGTTAAAGCCAAAAGTTCGTTATATATGGTTACAATGGGTTTTAAAATATCAAAAAACTTTTCCTGCTGAAAATATAAATACTGTTACATTTAGATATAAATAAACAATGCAAGACATGAACAAAATTATATTTATTGCCTTCGGACACTCGTCGTAAAGTGACGTTGCTGTTTGATATCGACGCGCTTTGAAAAAGGCATCAAGTTTTGTTTTCACTATTGAAGTTTTGATATAATTAGTGATTATGTATGTATATATTTGTTCGCCTCCATAGTATAATTAATAGTCAGCACGCTCGGCTACCGTTCTGGAGGTTCCGGGTTCGATTCCCAGAGGAGGGATCAAATAAATATAAGAGATTTTTTCACTTTCATCTTTACTCAATACTACCCTGAACTGGTACTTGAAGCGGAGGGCTGATCACATTTCCTACAGTATTAACGATCAAGATAACACTGCGTTTATATGATGCAGTGCCCTAAGCACCATTGAATGCAGTGCCCTAAGCACCATCTTCTTCGAAAATCCTGTCAAATATACAAATATTTGACAGGATTTTTTGTCCGTTATACCCGAAGTTCGTTAAATAGAGGTCCGTTATATCGAGGTTTTACTGTTATTATAAAAACAAACGCAAAAAAAAAATTAATAGGAATTTTGAAGGGACACCCAACAATATTTATGGTACACAGACACGTCTTTCAATTTGCATTATTCGATTTAAAATTCACGATACACTTAAGGTTCAATATCTACGTTAAAAAAAAACAATCACAACAAATGCACTGTAAGATAATTAATATTTTCAGAGAAACTTTAAAAAAATAACCTAGTAAACATATTCACATTAAAAAAAAATCTCTTAAGCAAAATTAATAACAAAAAATATTTTTAAAGTAAAAAAAATAGCAAACGTTGCATCAATTAATGAATTGGGATAAACCGGAAGCGAAACAAAGGGGCCAGGGGTGCAGAAATGATCTCAGTCGAATGTAAAAAAATCAATTGCTTCAATTATATGGGAGTCAGACACAAGGACAATGATACAACACTCACATTTGTTTAATTATCCATCAGTATATATAAAAATAAAACCCTTATCCGCACCCCAATGGTGCATAGGGCACTGCGTCATATAAACGCAGTGTTATCTTGATCGTTTACACATGAAGGAAAGGTGATCAGCCCTCCGCTTCAGGTACCAGTCCAGGGTAATATTGAATAAATATGACAGTGAAAAAATCACTAATTTTTTTTTTACCCCCCTTGGGAATCGAACCCGGGACCTCTAGAACGGTAGCCGAGCATGCTGACCATTACACTACGGAGGCGGACAAAGCACCAGTACAATACATCAGTACTCGCACATTCTATAAATACAAAGTGTCATTCTTGTATAACAAATATGTAACTATATTCAACAATGAAAGATGGACCTCATAGTATTTCCCAAACATTTTGCCATGAGACATTCATTAGAGTTTTAATATCAATAGATTTTAGTTTAACTAAAAAATCAATAAGTTTATAAAAAAAAATTCATTGTAAAATACCTAAATAACTAAGTTTCTCATTGATTTCTAAGTTAAATATTTATTTTACATACAACATTTTGAGTGTGTCCAAATACTTGTACACAAGTACAAGTATACTATTATTATTAGTATTTTTATTTTACATGTTTGATAACTCAACATATATGAAGAAGAATATTTAAGTCTGGGTATTACAGGGCTTACGACCTTCATAGACTGGTTATGTGATCTCTTTACAGACGTGTTACATTCACCCTTCTACCAATGATTAATACATATCGCTTACTCCTTTCAAGAACGTCATAAATAAAAAAAAATCATTTTTCAGGAGAACGTTTTTAAAGTTTAAAAATATAATACAATGTATTAAAAATAAATATCAAACCACTTATTGGACTTTTTACTGTGCAACAGGTCTTTTTAGGTAAAATCTGGAGGTTTTTCCTCTATTTGAGAAATATTTAAAATATTTTTAAAAAATTATTAAACAATACCTTTTCTTCTAAATGCAAAAACAACATTTTCTGCCCTGTAGCGGGTAAATATTAAGTTAAAAATATGCCTCTTTTGCTGGGATATAGTACATTTTCTGGGCATTTTGAAAACATACACAACTAAAAATTGACAATTTTTGATTTATGACGTTCTTGAAAGGAGTGAGCGATATATGACTTCCAAAATTTAAGTAGTATTGTTGTCATTCATGGTTAGAATGGTGAGTGTCACACTTGTCTTAAATGATTTATAATTACTAACCAGCCAATGACAATTCGTAAGCCCTGTAAATACTCACAACTTCTGTATTCTTCTTCATATATGTTCATTTATCAAAAATGTAAAATAACTTATAATTGGAGAAACCCAGATTTGTGAACAGGTTTTGAATTCACTCAAATTGATGTAAGTATTCAGTGTATAATAAAAACCAATAACATGAATTGTGAGTACGCTCATTGCCCAAATATTTGGATTCATAATATCACTATATCGTAGTCATACAGGAGAAAGTGACCAAGTGCATTGTTTTACAAAAACGTGATCATTGACTATTTCATATCTTACTAGTTTAATATTGCCCTGAAAAAATCCCAAAGGATTTTAAACTTGGAAGTGTAACATATTGTCTTGGTAAAAATGACTAACTGCATTGATATTTATGTTGTTGCCAAGCAAAAGTGACTTAAATGGCCCTCCTGAACATTTTACGTTTTGGTAGTTGGTCACTTTCTCCTGTACGACTACGATATACTGTATATTAAGTCATAATTGACTTTAAAAAAGTACACTGCTCAAAACTAAAATTACCTGATAATATTAAATACATTTTTTAAAGTGTTTTTTTTTAATTTTACAAAAAAAATGTGTAAATTTTAATATTTTATTTAGAATCATTACAGCTTGTATGGTCCATATACAAATAATAACAAAAATATTCTAATGAATGTCTAAAATCGTGGTACACAAACCTGACCTGATTTCACTTAACCAAACCCAACCTAAGCAGTCAGTTTCAATCCGCATTCAATCGCTTATAGAGTACGAAACAGTTTCAAATAATAATAGTTTTTTTATTTATTTTTAAGAATCTTTACATTTTTTAATGGTGGAACAGTTTAAGATTTAATAAAATAGAAATAATATTTTTCACGTCAATCGACTTGGATAATGAGAACTGAATTTGGGAAGTTTTTTGAGTTCGGAGAACAAATTAATATTATAAGTCTGAAAAAAATATTTATTTACAAATTAATTTTTAACTGACTTATACAATATTTTATTAAGATAATATGAGCGCATTAAGGGGGATGATATCCATCAATTTAATTTATATCAAAACCATGTTAAATTTAACGTAATTAAAGTTTTTGCTGGAAACAATGTTTTTGTATTGGAAAAAAGTTTATCTTCGCAGAGAAAATATATGATTTTACGAAGAAAAGATTAATTGAAAGTTAAGGAGTTAAAAAAATGATAAAATATAGTTTTTCAATATAAATTCGGAAAAATCTAATTGCTATATATATTCGACGAAAAATAGTGGGTGGCGAACAACATGTGTAGTTTCTCGCGTAGCCTACAGTACTGAATTCGTATATTTGAGAGTACACACAATATCATTATCATTCGGTTTCAGGTTATTCCATAAGCGTTTGCGGATTAAAACTCCATGTATGAGAATTCACCAAAAGCTCAAAGCAGTCGAGGCTACTCCTTCAAGCTATCTCAGTAAAATATTCTACAGTTTCAATACAACAGTCTTATTACACGTACATTCATGCATGCCATCTGCAGCTGTCGATCAAAAAGTAATGTTTTAAGCTCCTGTGTGCGGAATATGATTTTTGCATTGAAACTGCAGAGTATAAAACCCGAAGAAGTTGACGAGACTTGCCCAAAGCTGCTGACGTATTCTCGGACCACGAACATAACCTTACCTAACCCCACCTGGTCTAACCCAACCTAACCTAACAGCGAGTGAATGGAGGAAGTGACTTGGACTTATAACTTGTAAAACTCTCACACACTTAACCTACAGGCCACATCCGGATTTGGCACCGGTCTCCTAAAGAGTATATTCGACAAAATTACACCTGGGGTAAGGGACCTAGCATCATTTTACTTTTAACATATTTCAATATACTTTTTTAATTAATTATTTTTAGTTTATATTTGAACCTAGCAAATAAAATATATATATTTACATAGGTACAAACAAGTATTATTATATATGCAGTAAAATAGCTTTAGTGTGTTGTCATGTTTTATTATAGAAATTACCCATATATATATTCTAGTCGTGTTCAATACAAAATAAGTAAATTTCTAGAAAGTTGAATCAGAAGCGCAATTAGAGTACCTACCATCACATTTATATAAAAAAATATATTTAATACACTGTCATTTAAGTAGAAATATTAATAATAGGACTTCAATAAAAAAATCCTCATTTTTTACTCTTAAAAATATACCACAAAATCATTTTCGAATATAATTCTATTGTAAAATACATATTACACAATAATAACGTATTAGACATCATTTTTAAAATACACATTACACATGTCTAATCCAATCAAATCAAAACATTTTTCTTTTTCAGTAACATTATTTTTTACTTAGAAAGTATGTGCAAATAACTGGCATTTGAGCTTTCTTTACTTCAATTCAGCTTTCTTCGATGTCCTTAGCATCCCTTGTTGGCGTTATTTACTTAAAAAAGCTTTTCTTTGAATTTCTACCCTTATAGCTGCCTTTTACTATACTCTATGTACAAACTGTTTACAACCTGTCTTATACTATTTATTATGACTATTATTTTTTTTGTAGCTGTATTCTCGCACTCTCTTTCATAACTCACCTTAACTCACCTATGATTAATATATATTATATAATTATACATAAATATATATATATATATATATATATATATATATATATATATATATATATATATATATATATATATATATATATATATATATATATATATATATATATATATATATATATATATATATATATATATATATATATATATATATATATATATATATATATATATATATATATATATATATATATATATATATATATATATATATATATATATATATATATATATATATATATATATATATATATATATATATATATATATATATATATATTTATGTGTGTAAATATATAAAATCACGAAAAACTGAAAAATAGGAATGCCCTGAGTGTACATGAGGCTACTACTCCTACTGTATTTACGATTCCAAATATTAAAAAAACTTGCAGTATTTTTATTTATATATATGACGTTGTTGAAAGGAGTGAGCCATGTATTAGATTATATGTATTTTTAATATAACACGTCACTAGAATTTTTTGGAATAGATTTTCGAGTCCCTTGATATTGATACAAAGATGAATCGTATTGATAAATTAACAAGTACCAACATTTTCAATTTGACGAATTTTATTTAAAATGTCTTCATAAATTTTGTGCAAATACACGGGGATTTCTGTGCAAATTCTCATGAGCATCACTGTGCGCATTTTCGTGGGCCACGCCATATGCATTGACATGAGTGCCGATGTGCACATCGACATGGGCATCTCCGTGCGCGTTAATATGCGCACATTGATGCACATTTTAAAATTAAATTGAATTTAAATTCATCATTTGAAATACAAAAATAATATTCGTCAATTTTTTATATAAAGATTGTCCCCAATCTCAAATTATAAACCAACACATTATCAACTAATTTGATCGAATACATATTAAATTAGCCAACACTTATAAACTCTGTTTTTTTTTATTCATTATTTGAATCAATTTGTTTTAAATAATATTTTAATTAGGTCACTATTTGATAATATTTTACCACCCCTGTTTTGAATATTGGTTTTTGATTTTAAATAAGAACAAAAAACAAGTATTATTATAGTCATAATTATCACCAACATTTTTTTATCGTTGAACAACATCCCACGTATATTTTTAATTTCACTTAGTAATTAAATAGATTATTTTTGCACAATGCAAATTAGATTTTTAGCCAACTCAATTTGCTTATCTTTTTCAATATCAGTCATGTCATCACAAAATTATGTTACATGGAATAACATCCCTTGTTAATATAAATACAGAATCATATTTAGATTTGAATTGTACATTTTAATATAGATTTGATTTTGGAGATATTTTAATTATAGACAATAGGTAATTTACGTAAAATTTTGTAGAAATAATAGTAAGTCTTTAATAAAAAACGTAAAATGATCAACAAAACCCGCTCAGTTTGTTTTTAGGCATATCGTTTTTACCATTAGTCATTTATAAATGTCGATAAAAGGTCGATAAAATACACAGGAAACAGTTATATTTATCGATCGTCGATATATTATAATACATATCTATATCGTTACCTTGTATCGACATATGTGCAGTGACAATTATTTCAAAAATTGAACGATATGTTTGAATGGAAATCTCAACGGATAACTGGTTGAATTTATCATTATAATTTTAGTTACTTTAACTCGCGTTTTATTTTAAATTGTATTGAATATAAAAATAAAACCTTTGTATAAGACCACTTTTAAGATTATTAATGTAAACACGACTAGTTTCGAGAACTACAAGTGTTCTCACCAACAACTGAATTTACAAACTTTAGATTTTCATATGTTGCTGAGATAATTTGCAGTTTTTATTATTATTTATTCAGACATGGATTATTCTCGGTACGGATGATATATCAATATTTTAGGTGTCTCAATTTGATATTAAATGGAGTAAGCTATAATGTTCATCAATTCAAATGGAGAAAACTACTTTTTGAATTTCTCATCTGATCTATTGAATCTTCCAAATCTATTGAATCGATACCAACATCTCAAAGGTATCCAATACTATTGCATACATACAAATTCCAAAAATCAATGCGAAATGGATGTTCTATAATGAGCAAAGTGGTAAACGGTTACACAAGTGTATAGATTGATCGTTTAAGCCAGCCAAATGCCAGGTCATAAGCCCTGGGATGCTCAGACTTCCATCTTCTTTCGTATTAACGAAAGATGTGTCATTTTAAGTTGAGACACCTTTAATATATGGTACATATAATTGTATTAGTCCAAAGTATAAATTATAGTGCGTACAAAATTTCATTTAACAAATTATCAGTAAAGGAGCTATTTATGTTTTATTTTATTAATGGTTTATTTTAACTTCATGTACGGAAAAAATATACATTGGCGGGCTTATCGCTAAGAAGCAGTATCTTCCAACTAATCAAACACAGACTGTGATATTGGTCAAAACTTTTGATACCTTATACAGCTGTTTGCAATCAGAGATGTAGTGCTCGAACATAAAGTATAAATGAGATAGAAAAAAAATCATAAATTATAATTTATTGCTGTATAACATCATTCTAATATTAATATTTCAACATAATGAAGAGGTTTATTGCAATTGGAGGGTAGATAGTGCTTAAACATAAAGTAAAAATGAGAAAGAAAAAAAAAAGAAAAAAATTATAAATTTTAATCTACTCCTGTTAATATCATGCTAATATTTCTATTTCAACATGGATAAAGAAATTTATTGAAATGGAAAGAGATTTGTTGGAAAGTCTTCCATCTTCCATATTCTTTCATATAAACGATAGATGTTTCATCTCAATTTAAGACGCCTATAATCATCGTGTTTACATTGACAGTCGCAAAACTGGTCTAATACAAGTGTTTATTTTTTTATAATTAAATCATCAGCATAAGATGGGATAACCCACAACGTGATACATTGTATTTATCGAGTAAGAATGATAATGTATCTCCAGAATTGAACCATTAAATGTCATCGTCTCCCAATTGGGCCAACTCTTCAACGGGGCGGTTGTGTTGTTTGTGTAAAAATGCCGTACATCGAATGTCATTGCTTCCTTCGGTGTGGGTCCAGCAGTCGGTGGGGTCTGGAGTACCCGCGATCGAAATCACCAAAGAGGCCGCTGCCGACGGGAATTTCTCGGGCGAGGAAATGGAGGGGGGCTCCCGCAGGCAGCCCCACCGCAGCCCCCACCACACCCCTCTCCACATGCAGGTTGGGTGACCTTGAACCTTCATATTACTCTGTCACGTGGCGACATTCTTCCTACCTTTGTCTCTTCTCGGTGGATTCCTAGCATCACTTTTGCATCAGGAAAAATGATCAGATCAAACTGTAAAATGGCTATGCAATCGTTGAATGAACGTGTGCAACATACCTTATTACCATATTATTTCGAGAAATAAAAAGACTTTGTGTTTTGATCCACTCACATTTTTATTAACCAACTAGTTTCGGCAACAACCTGTTGCCCTCTTCATGGTTTAATTTATGACTATGTAGCAAATGATTTAATTTGGATTAAATCATTTGCTACACTTAATTTAAACCCTGGACTTAATTTGAACCCTGAAGAGGGCAACAAGTTGTTGCCGAAACTAGTTGGTTAATAAAAATGTGAGTGGATCAAAACACAAAGTCTTTATATTTCTCGAAATAATATATCAATATGATCCACAAAGTTAATGCTTTCAATATTCAACACATACATTATTACTATTTCAATGTGTAAAAAAAAGTACAAGCATGCATGTTTTTTTTCTAACCTTCATATTTAATACTTGTTAAATTGTCGGCTGGTTTCAAATCAAATAGCTTCTTCAGAGTGATAGGCTTTCACTAGTCCGGATGAATTAAACTATGCAAATAATCATGTGCACGTGTGCAACATACCTTATTACTATTTCACTGTGTAAAAAAAAACGTACAAGCATGCATGTTTTTTTTCTAACCTTCATATTTAATACTTGTTATAATGTCGATTGGTTTCAAATCAAATAGCTTCTTCAGAGTGATAGGCTTTCACCAGTCCGGATGAATTAAACTATGCAAATAATCATGTGCACGTGTACAACATAACCTTATTACTATTTCACTGTGTAAAAAAACGTACAAGCATGCATGTTTTTTTGTTCTAACCTTCATATTTAATACTTGTTAAATTGTCGGCTGGTTTCAAATCAAATAGCTTCTTCAGAGTGATAGGCTTTCACTAGTCCGGATGAATTAAACTATGCAATTAATCATGTGCACGTGTGTAACATACCTTATTACTATTTCACTGTGTAAAAAAAAGTACAAGCATGCATGTTTTTTTTTCTAACCTTCATATTTAATACTTGTTAAATTGTCGGCTGGTTTCAAATCAAATAGCTTCTCAGCGTGATAGGCTTTCACTAGTCCGGATGAATTAAACTATGCAAATAATCATGTGCACGTGTGCAACATACCTTATTAATATTTCACTGTGTAAAAAAAACGTACAAGCATGCATGTTTTTTTTCTAACCTTCATATTTAATACTTGTTAAATTGTCGGCTGGTTTCAAATCAAATAGCTTCTTCAGAGTGATAGGCTTTCACTAGTTCGGATGAATTAAACTATGCAATAATTATATGTACGTGCGCAACATACCGTAACCTTATTTCACTGTTTTAAAAACGTAAAACCATCTATGTTTTTCACTCCATCATTTTAATCCTTACAAAACAACATGTTTCAATTACTGTATACATATGCATATAATTGACTTGCTATAATGTCGACTGTTCGAAGTAAATAGCTTCTTCAGTGTAGTTGCCTTTCGATAATTCAGACCAATCAAATTATAAATTAACTATACAATAATTAAATGCACGTGTGCAATATACCTTAATACTATTTCACTGTTAAAAAAACCATGCATGCATTCGAATTTAATGTAAACTTATAAAACAACATTTTTAAAATGTGTCGGGTTGTGGTCTCGCGGACTCTTAAGTCAGAGTTTCTTTTCTCGGTTCGAATCCACTCTACCACAATTTGATACCTATTTCTAATAATGAGCCGCTTAGGCTCACAGAAATAGTATGAAATTGAAATATTTGTGTAAATTATAAAAAAACATTTTTTTTAAAATAAAAAATAAATAAATCGCTACATCATGAAGGAGAGAGCTTCTTCAGTATGGGCAGACGATTTTAACTATAAATTTACTATGCAAACATTAAATGCACGTGTGCAACGTACCTTAACCATATTTCACTGTTACGCATGTTTTTTTCAAACTGTCACATAATACTTAAAAAACAATTTCTTTTAAATTCTGTATAAAAATATACATACATATCGCTCACTCCTTTCAACAATGCCATATATCAAAAATCGTCAATTTTCAGTTGTGCATGTTTTTGGAATGCCCAGAAAATGTACAATATCCCAGCAAAAGCGGCTTAATTTTAACTTAATTTTTACTCGCTACAGGGCGGAAAGTGTTGTTTTTGCATTTTGAAGAAAAGTTATTGTTTAATTATTTTTTATTATACTAAACATTTTTCAGAGAGAAAAACATTCAGGTTTTACCTTAAAACATTTGTTGCACAGTAAAAAGTTCTAAAAGTGGCTTGATATTTATTTTTAATACATTTCATTATTTTCTTAAACTAAAAAAACTATCTCCCGAATAATCAAGTTTTTTGATATATGGCGTTGTTGAAAGGAGTGAGCGATGTGTAATCAAAGAATTTAAGTCTTAAGGATATCAGAAATAAAATTCTTCGACGAATATCAAAGAATATTCCTCAAAATTCTTTGATGAATATTATAGAATATTCCTCAAAATTCTTAGATGAATATTATAGAATATTCCTTAAAAATTCTTTGATGAATATTATAAAACATTCCTCAAAATTCTTTGATGAATATTATAGAATATTCCTCAAAATTCTTTGATGGATGTCAGAGAATCCCGAGAAACCACCTTATTAAAAACCGTGTGAAACTTGATGGCAACAATCATAATAATGGAGTGATAATCAAAAGGGCGTTATTATTTACCATCACGTGAAAACCCGTTCTGAAAATATACTGTAGTCCTTTTTACAAAAGTGATAAATATGTTAATAATAATTTAATAAAAAATTACAATTTTTTTATTTTTTACCAAATCATAATCAATTACTGTCATTTTTCCTCTGATCATTTTTCCTGTTTAAATTTCATTTGATAATTTTGTGGCAATTACTATTTAAACATGATAAAGCATGGAACATAATATTGAGATTGTTGAATTTATATTTTAAAAAATCTCATACCCGACCTGAAATAAAATACATTTTTTTAATACGTTTAATTTAACATTGCTCGTAATCAATGAAAATATTTAAACTTTTAATTTGAAAATAACCCAGTCGTATTTCAATACTTGGATGTTTCGTTATCTCTTTTATATACTAATTGCCACAACGTTATCAATATACGTATGTGTATAATTAATTTTTAATTAAGAAAGTTCAATATGATCAGTATAATCGTGGAAAATATCGACCCTCCAATTTGTTGATTGATATTTTTAAAAAAAATATTACCTATTGTCCAAGTGACTCTGAAATCTAGCTACGGCTTATACAACACCGTTTATCATGTCCCTACACAGGCTTCAACTTTATAAGTTTCATAGCCTGTGCCTACTTGTGAGTGGATTTACTCTTTATGTTTAAAGTTACTATAATTTCATGTAATTCATGAGCGAAAATTCTAGGCTGAAAAATTTGGCTGTCTTCTACCCATAGCATAAAAAACTTACAAGCGCTGGTGACAAATTTATATAATGTGTGTAAGGAAAGTGATTTGCTGATGAATGTCGTCTTATCCAGTCATGGTTTTTGAAAGAGATGAATATAGATCTGTATGTAAAATATAAAAATTATATAGAAAACAGAGTTAATCACGCGAACAGAGTGAATGATGCACTGAGTTTATTTACATATTATTTTTCGACATCTCATCAAAGATGAAGAAGAATATGGAAGCTGGGCATTTACGGGGCTGACGACCATCATAGGCTGGTTTAAGTGATCACTTTACACACGTGTTACATTTACCAATTGTACCTATTATTGACATCCACACTACTCTTTTTTTTAAATTACGTAACGTCCAAGTGACTCTGAAATCTAGCTACGGCTTATGCAACTTTTTAAGTTTCATAGCCTATGCCTACTCGTTAGTGAATTTACTTTTTATGTTTTAAGCTACTATAATTTCATGTAATTCATGAGTGAAAATTCTAGGCAAAAACATTCGCCACCACACTACTCAAATTCATGGAAGTTCTATATATATGAACCTATTTTGAAAATTTGTTCTTGAATCATTAGAACTTCACTAAAGACATCTTTTGGTGGGATGAAAAGAAGCTATTTATTAAGCAGAAACTCTTTTATTGAGTTTATTTACAGCAAATAAATCCTTATCAATACACAATAAACTCCTGGTTCTAGCCCTAATGTTTGGAAGTGAAACATGGAGTTGGAAAAAGAAGGATTAAAGTAGACTGAATAGCAATCGAAATGCTTTCTCTCAGAAGAATGTATGGCAAAACGTTGTATGATATATGGCCGAATGGTGATAAAAGAAAATAATGCAAGGTTGAGATTAGCATCATCGATAACATTAAGAATAGTGTGTAAAGATGTTTTGAACATGTGAATCAAATGATTGATTAAAGAACACTAGTTTGAAATTGGAGCAGAGAAATACCGAAGAAAACTTGGCATGATCGAGTATTTGAAGTGCTTGGGTGTGGTCAGGAAAGAAGTCGGAATAATCGGCCGGTTCGTATGAGGGATGCATGAAAGTTGAAGAGGCGAGGAATGTTTTCAAATATACATAGTGGTGTGGCGCTCTATTATTTCTGCCTACCCCTGCGGAACTTCTAGAAAACACTTTACACTAGGGAACTTCTAGAAAATTTGGTGATGGACTTACAGCCTTGTATTATTTAGATTGGCAGTGACAGGTATATTGAAAGCTTTTAAATGTAAATTCATAGTAAAATCGGGATACAATTTTATGTCGTTTCACATTTTCAATAAATTTCGCAACTTAGTTTAAAAAAAAATGCATAGCAAGAGCAGATCTGTCAGGAAGCCTAGATGCTTCTGTATCAGATCTGGGCATGCGGTGGGACAGCTTTCCATGCCTACCCCTGCGGGGACCTGGTATGATGATTTGTTTGTTGAGTTTAAATGTAACAGGACAAAATATGTTAACATCCTTCTCTTGTCCAATTTAATTTTGTGGATAACATTAGTATATGTAAAAGAGGTCGATATACATATTTTAAAATAACGAAAAAGATAAAATATATATTTCACGATTACACTTATTATGTTAATTAAAAATTATTTTTCTTTTACCTGAAAGTATGTCAAAAAATGAATTTTCTAATCTCATATGTTACTGTTTTTTTCTGTGATCATATTGATCCAAATTCGACAAACTTTGTAAACATCCTTCCTCTAGTTTACTGCACAAAAATTGGAAATGAAATAATATAATAATGATTAAAGAAAACACTTCGTATTTTACCAATTGAGTTTTATTATAGACTACATGTTTCAGAAGTTAAACTTCCATCATTCAGGTCTGTATAATAACTGTTTAAGTGTTTTCTTTAATCATTGTAACATGTCTTACCGCAAAGTTAATGCCGAAACAATAAATAAAATAAATAATATAATCATAATCTCTTCTATGAAAACTCTGTTACCATAATACAAGTAGGTGTTCCCCAAGGTTTGGGACTATAACCTATTCCTTATAACAATTTAATGTAATAAATACATATATTAAAATGGTTATAAGTTCATCTCTATCATGGATGAAAAAGATAACATTTTGAGTGTGTCCAAATACTTGTTCACAAAATCTGGATTATCTCCAATTACAGGAGTTATTTTCATATTATTTTTTGACATCTCATCAAAGATGAGATAATATAAGAGTTTCTGCTTAATAAAAAGCTTCTTTACATCTCACCAATAGATGTCTCTAGTGAAGTTCTAGTGATTCAAGAACAAGGTTTCTAAATTGGTTCATATATATATAGAACTTCCAAGAATTTGAGTAGTGTGGTTGTCAATAATGGGTAGAATTGGTGAATGTTACACGTGTGTAAAGTGATCACTTAAACCAGCCGATGACGGTCGTCAGCCCCGTAAATGCCCAGACTTCCATATTCTTCTTCATCTTTGATGAGATGTTAAAAAATAAGATGAAAAAGATTACAATGATACAAACAAAATGATGAGATCGTTCTTATCCCATTTCTTCGGCGATATCTATGGTCGAAATTAGTAAGTTTTTATTATCAGACACCTTTCTTTATTATTTTACCTACTTGGATCTTGATAAATAAATAAAAAAATATGTAGGTATTTCTTAAGTGAAGCAAATCTAGAATTTGGACTCTGAAATTGTGAATAAACTAATCCTTTATTTTTGTCATTTATTAAACTATAGGAAGGAAATAATGTGCATCTATTGTAATCTGTCTTACACCTTCATTTCCTAAACTTATTTACAAAAAATCCTCAAATTTATAAATAAAATCAAAAATTTATGGAGTATTTATATTATACCTCTGAAATGTGGATATTTTTCTGGGGATTTTTTGTAAAAGTGACTAATTTTAATATTATATGAAAAATGATCGTGAATTGAAACACTATGAAACCTTTTAAGCTGTGCACTGCGTCATTAACTGTTGTTTAGTTAATTAATACAGGTTTTTTTTACTTTGAATTGGACTTCTTACTAATCAAAATGGATGTTTTACAAAAGAAATCGCACCTTATATTGTTTTTTTTTTATAA
Source organism: Brachycentrus maculatus (assembly GCF_059751285.1). NCBI lineage: Eukaryota > Metazoa > Arthropoda > Insecta > Trichoptera > Brachycentridae > Brachycentrus > Brachycentrus maculatus. The sequence continues at coordinate 137,081 of NW_028280815.1, read as the reverse complement.
AAAAGTAAGAATTATAATAAACATATTCATTTAAGTACTACATAAACCGTCAGTGTGATTACCTACCCACATTATATATTTTTAGGACTAGCAAGTGCGTTAGTCGTCAAATTGGCAACCCTGCGCAGCGCGCTGTCATAGTCTGTGCGCGCGATGTGTACTCAAGTTTTCAGAAAAGATTTTCAATACTTCTTTGAATCATGAGCACTACTTTGAATATATTTAAAAAAATTATAAAAATACAATATGACGTTTGATTTGTTTTGTAAAACATCCAATTTGATTTGTTAAATTCCAATTTGGTTTGATAAACGTCTATTTTGAAGTGAAAAACCTGTAATACCAATCGTAGAAAGGTTATTACAAAAAATTCAAACTAATGAGTTTCTGGAATAACCTGATAATCATAAATGTTTCCAGTTATCTAAAAAGACATTTGATTTGTATTTTGCATGTGTATTTTGTAACGTTATTAAGTTTGTATTGTAAATATGTAACATAGAAGCTTATTTTTGAGTTGTTTTAAGTTCGCTATCATGCTTGCTTCCAAAAGAATGTTGTAAATAAAACTGTTTGGATTTGTATTAATTCTGTGATAAATACAAAGCATTAAATGCTAAATTTTACAAATGTGACACTTTTCATACTAATTTCTATTTCAGAATACTAAAATACAAATTAATGTTTTACAATACAATAAATTTTTAATCTTTTTTAATGATTACGTAATTTTTGTCAGCAAAAACTGATCACAATGATAAATTGTATTTTTATTTTTGAATATTTATGTTGAGTTTTCTGTAACGGTAAGTATTAATGAAATGTCTAAATGTGTCCAGTCTTTACTGATATTTTTTTAAGACATTTCTTTTTCCACTCTAATAAGAATATATCCAAGAAGTTCTACATAAAACTAGCAATAATTTTACTATTTATATAGGTGTCTAAATTTGAGATGATATTATGATGACAGTATTAATTTTTGTATAAAGGAAGATGGAAGTCTGAGCATCTCAGGGCTTACGACCTGGCATTTGGCTGAGTTGAGTAATCATTCTGCCCATTACTGAACATCCATTTTTGAAACTTGCATATAACATATATCGCTCACTCCTTTCAACAACGTCATATATAAAAAAACTTGATTTTTCAGATCGTTTCTAAAGTTTAAGAATATAATAAAATGAATTTAAAATAAATATCAAGACACTTATTGAATTTTTTACTGTGCAACAGATCTTTTTAGGTAAAACCTGAATGTTTTTTCTGTTTGAAAAACGTTGAGTATATTTTAAAAAAATAATTAAACAATACCTGTTCTTAAAAATGCAAAAACAACACTTTCCGCCCTGCAGCGGGTAAAAATTAAGTTAAAAATATGCCGCTTTTGCTGGGATATTGTACATTTTCTGGCCATTCCGAAAACATGCACAACTGAAAATTGTCGATTTTTGATATATGACGTTGTTGAAAGGAGTGAGCGATATGCAATCCTGGTGGATACATTTCACCGTTCCATTTCTTATTTCTGTCAGTTCTAATTTTATATATAGATAGCGAACAAGATGCTGACAAAATTCCAATTTTCAAAACGCTAAAATTATATGATAAATATGAAATAATATTTAATTTATTTTTTAAGATACCTTTTACAATTTGAAGGTGCACAGTTTTTTGTGTGTAGCGTTCTCGTGCGGCTCATGTTTATACTCGCTATGAGAAAACCGAGTATAAACATGAGTCGAGGGGACTTATGTTTACAATCTCAAATTATAGATTCAAAAAATAATAATAACCCGCAAAGCCTCTATGTTGAGCGGTTTGTCTGCAGGTAGGATAGTAAGGATAGGGAAGGTAAATGTGAAAAATACATAACAAATACCCAGACCAAGTAAAAATAAATCTTTCTTGAATTTATTTTGCAATTAGTGGGATTTGAACCAGTTTCGTAGTCAAGCGTCTACCCAACTACGCCACGGCGCCTGTCTTTTTTAATTAACACAGATTTTTTTTATTCATTGCAAACTGGCATAAAATATTGTGTCAAGATTGTAATGGTATACTTTCAATTACGCAATATTTTTTTAAACCATTTAAGTCAATGTTATTGACCAAACGCGCCAAGCGCGTATTTCTCAGTAGGTGAATTGTTCAATAAACGCGTCAGACGCGTATTTCTCAACGAGTGAAATATTCAATATACGTGTATTTCTAAGCTAGTGAATTGTCCAATAAACACACCTGGCGCGTATTATTTTAGCAAGTGAACAAACAAATATACGCGCCTGGCGCGTATTATTTTAGAAGATACAAAGTCAAATATACGCGCCTGGCGCGTATTATTTTAGCTGGTGAAAAGTCAAACATACGCGCCTGGCGCGTTCACCCCATCCAAAATGCGCACAAGCCAGACTCTGAAACGCGTATTGTTTGCGTAGCAACACCCCCAGCCGAACCAGCAGATGCAGGCGCCGTACCAGACGCAGACGGGGATGCGCATGGGCGAGCAGCAGCGGGCAGCGCGCGGGGGGCCCGCGGGGCAGCAGGGCCCGCAGGGCTACGGGCGGCGGGGGCAGCAGCCCGCGGGGGCGCAGCACCCCCCGCAGCCGCACAAGCGCAGCCGCTGGTTCGTGGCTCTATTCGACTATGACCCTGCCACCATGAGCCCTAACCCAGACGCCTGTGATGAAGAGCTGCCCTTCAGCGAAGGAGACACAATCAAGGTATTAAATCTAGAACGTATATGCTCTACAGTTCCCAGTCGAATCACTAGGGCAACTAACACCTTAGCGCTTCCCACGAGTATAACACTCTGTTTAGAGTGTTATTTGGAGAAATAAAACAACTTTGTTTTTTGAACCACACACTTTTATTATTACAAACCAACTAGTTTAGTCAACGACCTGTTGCCCTTAAGAGGGCAACATTAATTCATTCAAACCCTTATCCGCACCCCAATGGTGCATAGGGCACTGCATCATATAATCAGTGTTATATTTATAGTTAACACATGAAGGAAAGGTGATAAGCCCTCCGCTTCCGGTACCAGTCCAAGGTAATATTGAATAAATATAAGAATGAAAAAATCACTTATATTTATTTGACTCCCCCTGGGAATCGAACCCGGGACATCCAGTATGGTATCCGAGCGTGCTGACCATTACACTACGCAGGCGGACAAACCAAGAGATATTTTATTTCTTCAATATATTACAATGATCCACAAAGTTAGTGCTTTAATTATATAAATAAAAAAAAACAAACGAACAGAGTTCCTACATGCATATTTCATCTAAATTGGTTAACGATGAAAATGTGGATTTTGATATGATCTTTTCGTCATTGTCAGTGCTGAGCACTGAGATCGCCTACATTGTAACTCAACATGTTTATGATTAAAGAAAACACTTGTTTTATACCACTTGAGTTTTATTAATGAGGGGGGAAAATAATGTATGAACAGAGGCCGACATTTTGTCCCCACACCTCAGGATCCCTATGCCTATTAAAAAAAGAATACAGAAGAAAAGAAAAAAATTAGTGTTTACAAAACTTATGAATATGAATTCCTTTGTTAAAAATCTGTTCAATTCGTAATTTTCCAGGTGTGGGGAGATAAGGATGCCGACGGGTTCTACTGGGGCGAGAGCCGCGGGCGCCGGGGCTTCGTGCCCCACAACATGGTAGTGGAGGTGGGCGAGGGAGGCGCGGGGGCGCCCGAGGGGCCGGCCGCGGCGCGCCGGGGGGCCGACCGCTGGGCCGACCAGGTCAGCTCCCAGCAGGTCAAGAGGATGGTGGCCCTGTACGACTATGACCCGCAGGAGCTCAGCCCCAATGTGGACGCCGAGGTGAGAAGTGTCTTCTTAATATTTTCAGTCTGTCCAAATCTTTGTTTTATCCATCTTTTTATTTGATCATTTATTTCATTTCATTTTATTATATTATATATCAGTGCTCCTAACCATTGTGTCGCGAGTTGGATACAGGTGTGCCACGATTAAATTCAATGTATATGACATTTTGCAATTTTGCATTATGTATTTTTTTAAAGCTGTCCCACCGCATTCCCAGATCTGATACAGAATCAACTAGGCTTCCTAACAGACCTTCTCTTGCAAAGCATTTTTTTTTTAATGAACTAAGTTCAAAATTTATAGAAAATGTGAAACTGTAATGTAAACTGTAACTTTAATGAAATTGTAAAAGAAAAACACTTGATTTTTTACCATTTGAGTTTATTTTATTATGACAACTAGTTTTAGAAGCTATGCTTCCATCTTCAGGTCTAAATGTAAACGTTAGACCTGAAAATGGATGCATAGCTTCCGAAACTAGTTTTCATAATAAAATAAACTCAAGTGGTACAAAAACAAGTGTTTTTCTTTTACAAATGTTAATAACATGATATTTCATGAATATTCTTGCAGCAAGTGGAGCTGAGCTTCCAAACGGGGCAGACTATACTGGTGTATGGTGAGATGGATGATGACGGGTTCTACATGGGAGAGATCGACGGGATCCGAGGCCTCGTGCCCAGCAACTTCCTGGCCGAGGCGACGCAGGACCAGTACGTCCAGCAAGCTGGGACAGGTCAATATAACTACCAGTAACTCGGTGTTGTACTTTAGGAAATCAAACAGAAACAGTTGAGCCTCATCAAAATAGAATACTTCCTTCAAATAACACATACAATTTATACTTTACACTGATATTGTTAACCTGTCCTGTAATGATCATCCAAAATTACACGTGATTCGAATCCGGGTACCAAAGGATCACAGTTCATATTTGTTTGGAAATTGTAGTACACAACTCGAAGCAAGTATTAACTTGAGTCACAGATTCCACGTCCTTTCCAACACGCCACCAAACGCTGACTGACGGCGGCCATCCAATAAGCGAGAGGCCGGATATCGGATCAAACAATAGCTGACTAGTTTAGCTGTTTCGCTCTCTCGTAGTACCACATTTATAAGAGTGAAAGAAATAACATGTCGCTAGCAGACATAAAATTAATGTGCCTGCATTAATTAAAGTAGGAACGTAGATTTTGCGATATCAAATATGTCTGTTCTAGTTGATTGACGTAAATATGAACAATCCAAAAATGTTGGTAGATTTTACCGAAGGATTCGTTCATTGTCTGAATTTAAACAGTAAAATATCTTCAACCCCTTTATCCGCACCTCAATGGTGCATAGGGCACTGCATCAAATATTAACACAGTGTTATCTTTATCGTTAGCACATGAAGGAAAGGTGATCAGCCCTCCACTTCAGGTACCAGTCCAGGGTAATATTGAATAAATATTAGAGTAAAAAAATCACTTATATTTATTTGACCCCCGGGAACCGGAGACCTCCATAACGGTAGCCAAGCGTGCTGACCATAGACAATGCAGAGGCGGATTACCAAAACCTTCGCGAAATGTTACCTAGGTTAAAGAAAATAACGTTGTGGGCACATTAAATAACGTTGTGGGCAAAATAACATTGATTATTATGATTAATAAAAAATAAAAGCATTTTTAAAAATATTTTTGGGTTTACAAAGAAAGTTACTTATTGTAGTGTGGAATCCCTACCGAGTGATGTAGTGGGCAGTAGGGGGTCTGGAAGGCACTGGAACGGTACGATTTCTAAGAATATACCATATCCATCTTTTACCTTTGAGCTTTATTGAATAATTGCTTACAATTTATTTAAATAACTCATAATTACCTACAAATGAAAGATGAATATTATATATAAAAATATATCACCTTTATAACACCACTTTTTGAGTTTATTATTGTAAACACAACGGGTTTCGTTAACTACATATTGTGGGTATAATGGCAAAACACGTTAACTCGAAAATATGCCATTTTGGCTTAGTGATGTAAATTATAACGTTTTCAACGTTCTATAAATTGGAAAAATAAAGTAAGTAGTTTGAAATGTCATATTTATGTGGTTTTAAAAGTAAATTCAACTTTCAGTTTAATAGCGGGTATTTCATTCAGGCTAATAAGCTAACGTAAGTCAAAAAATAAATAACTTAAGCTTTCAGTAACAGGGATTATTCAAACAGGGATTTCAGAGTTAACATTTTTTGCCAGTATACCTATTAATGATATTTTCTCAACAACACGTGAAAATACCAACGTATTTTTACTTATTAGTTTGTGTTTATTGTAGAGAACATCTGTAGTTTTCTAAACTTGTCGTGTTTACATTAATAAACTCAAAAAAGTAGTATTATACAAGTCTTTTATCTTAATATTTAATTCATTATCTTATTCCACAAACTGCTAAATCAATGAATAATATTTAAAGATAAATTATTAAAATATTTCAAATGAAGTCTTCAGTCGACATGTATATATTAATTTGTTATTAAGAAGCTATATTAATTTGCCAATAGGTAAATTAATCTATGTCTGCCATATTTGCTTCGCTTTCCTTAAATTCATTCTAACAACTTCTCATATGTGAGGGGTGATTTCATTTATCCATTTAACGCCCAATTTTGGAGGGATTTATAACATTTTTTTCTAGTACCTATTTCAGGAAATTTGATGTCAAGCTTGATTTTTATTACTGTGATCATCTTCACTTTTCTCATCAATTAACATGCTAAACACCATGGAGGGCACCGGTGACCTCAATCAAGATCTATGTTTAAAATCCTTTAACTATGAAACCCATCGTCATATCAAAAAATCAAATCAACAAAATACATTATATTAAATTACCGAAAAATTTCTAGTTTTTACTCTATTCTACAGACTTCTCTAGACAAATGTCCTACACACTTAACATACTCACACACTGGTAAACACAATATATACTATATTTTTAGTACAATCTTTTGAGGCTTGACTGTTTTCTATTGATGTGAAATATTTTTTATTTTTTTAAACATAACAATAATGAAAGCAGTGAAACAGATTGATATTAATAGCATACTGAAGCATTTTTTTTCTTCGTAAATCTATCATTTACGGAGCAAAGGTATCTAGTTCTATCATTTTCAATATTTAAAAAAAAGTATTTTATTTCGACTACATTTTCAGTATTTCATAGTTTCAAATGAGATGCTTTGAATAATATAATCAAGTTCAGCTTACTCCATAAAATAATTATGTATACAAGATAAACGCATGTTCTCGTGTTGTTTTCTTTATTTTGGTTTAGTTAAACTGAATATTCGTTGGACTTGATTTCATAATTCTTCAAAGCACGATACAGTAAAAAGTAGGTAATCATTTATAACATACAACTCCTTAATATCCATACTTTAACTTAAAAATAGTTTAAAAAAACTTGTTTTAAATTAAAAAAATCTTTGTTGTAAGCTTCAAATTATTTATATTTTTAGTATTTTAATATAAGGATAATTTGGAGTTAAACTTTTCATTTTTATTCAATAGTTTATAAGTTAGAATGTTGACATTTGAAATGAAAAATTTAAGGAGCATTCGTATGCTTAAACTATTGAAAACGCTGTTGTTTGAATGTTTCAGTTAAAATGTATTGATTTTAAGATATATTGGTAGTTAAATATTTATACTAACTGAAATTAACACAAAAAATATAGTGAATATTTTTAAATAGTCAGCATTGGAGTCTGATAATTAGGATTATTTTTAATAAAAACACATTAAAATCTCATTAATTCGAACCTTATTTAAAATTTCACCTTGGTTCGAAATGTTCACTCCTTCAGCGATTCAATATGAAAATTTATTCATACCAGGTAAATATTAATTAAAAAAGTAATTGAAATTACCACAAAGTGACCGCTGAATCAGTTTCTATGTCTTACTGCATCCAATGGTTCATGGGGTACTGATCAAATTGGTGCTATGTTAATTTGGTACAAAAAAATGCAAAAAAATATATATTAAATTGGTAATCCGAAAAAACAATTTGACACAAATTTAAAATAAAATTATTAAAAAATATATAATTTGAAAAGTCACATTGATAAAAATGTGGATTCAATTTCGCTCATAAATTATAAAATAAAAAAATGCGTAATTCTTTATTTATTTCGGTATTTGAAACATTCAATTTTGAAACAATTAACCTACTATGTACATACATATAACACTGGAAAATTTTATTTCTGCTTTCCATAATATATTTCTGCTTGCATATATATTTTTGGTGTTAATTCTGTTAAAATTTAGGATATCACTAACGCAATTAGTAGTCAATAAGTGGTTTGTAATTTTTCTTTGCTAATGGCAAATGTATCTCGTTAATACGGGAGATACACAGTTAAAAGTAATGGATATGATTTGGCTACTGAGTGCATTTGAGACATTCCGTTGACTATACTGTTTTGCTTCGTTTTTCATTGTTGCCATATACTACATATATATCACTCGATTCATACGATCTCATAATATATATCTTACACGAGGTCACTAATTCATTACCTACCAAACATAAAATTTATCATACAACTGCGAATCATTCAATACAAGTATACAAATAATATGCCCAAGAAACTGTGTGATTTATTTCAAAACGCTTTGAAACACGGCAAAAACTTGTTAATTTGAACAATCGTATGAATTTCATCAGGATTTAAAACATATTTTGAAATTTGGTCCTTTGATTCACATGAAATGATAATTAAATTGATAATTAAAAAAAACCTTTTTATTTGTTCTAAATAAAATAAGCAAAAGAATCTTTTTTTTTTTTAATGTTCACTTGAATTTAAAATAAAACTTTTTTCCTTGTTTGACTTTTGTTTATTAATTTACCTTTCTAATTTCATTGCTTTTATTGACAAAAATGAGAAATTTCTTTGGAAAAATTGCTGCGCATCAGTTTACGTATAAAAAAGTAAAATTCCAGTTTTATAATTCGAAATTCTTCTTCGAATTTTTATCTCTTTGATTTCGAAATAACGAGTTTTTACTGCTAGAAATATTTCACACATTTAGGCAAATTATTTTTGAAGCTTTAAGAATCACATTTTATATTTGTTGGGTATATCATACACACGCTTAGTTGATATTTGAAAAGCCTTGATTTTGAAACATTTAATGAGGTTGTTACATTGACGAGCCGAGCTTTTTCCTCTGAGCGATCCATAAATGTAATGAGCTTTAAACGTGGAAGCTGATTTGTTCAACCGAGTAAACAATACAATTTTCTGAATGAATTTTAAGTACTGGTAGATAGATTTTTTTTGTTTTTGCATCAGTTACGACCGTTGAATAATGTTGATTTACGTTGCCTCATTAACTGTTGTCATCTGTGCTTCGGCTTTGCAAAAAATCAAAAGCATTGGTATCGTGAAACTAAGCAACTCTTGGAACGGGGAATCAATCAGACAAGCACTCCAGACATACTAATCCTTGACAAAATTCCGATAAGTATACTGTACTTACAAAATAATACAAAACTAGTATTCAAAATCCTTTTCAGGATTCATCAAACATTCAAAAACATGAATATTGAGTATCAGACACATACAGACGTTGACGCATCACATATTGAAAGAAAAACAAAATTTTGGCAATGATTTAAAACCGCAAGCAATGGTTTAATTAAGAAAAAATCATATCTTTGATATATATTCTAAGTATAAGATCCTAGATTTAAAATATCTCACCATTACATTACATATATACACTTACCAACATCTACATAATATATTATGAATTGAATTCCAAAAAAGATTGTATTTGTAATTCCTTGTCTAGATCGAAGCGTAGGGCACTACAGCAAATAATACGGCTTTTTTTATTAATTACTAAAATATCACTCAATAGACACATATATGGCAACACTGTTGACAGATCCATATTATTTCTGAATAGTACCTTCAAATTTCATGGCATTTAGCTTATAAGGGTCCTTAATGAACCCAGTTTTGTTATTTTCAAAACAATAGATAAAATAGAATTTCTATTAAAATAGAATACTAAATCAATTAATTATTATACTCGTACAGCGAATGATGCAGCATTTTTTTTCATAAATAACTATATAAAGACGATATAACGTACATATCCAAAGAAATAAATCTTAGTTAACAAAATATTTATTAAATACCCCACTGGACTCTAAATTTGTGTATGTGTGTATACCATATACACTTACTGCTAAAGTTTTTACTACATACCTATTTGATGGTTAGGTTAGGTTATTTTATGGCCAGATGAGTTTTCATTTAAAGTACCTTTAACATTATTTTTTAGTTTGCTGATGATAAATAAGGTTTATATTTCATTTAAAAGCATCAGTTTCTTGTTTAACTTTAGTGGAAAGTGTGGAAGAAGTAGGTTTTTAAGGAAATATTTAAATATAAAGCCTGGCTATAATGGCTTTAAAGCCATTTAGGAATATCTTATCATTTGCTCAATGTTAGGTTAGCTTCAAGCTACTTAATAGAAGGTTAGTTTAGGTGTTACCAAATCTAAGGCAAACGAACCTAGTGCTGCTGAACAAAGTAAGATCAGGTTAGTATCAAAAGTTTGGCAAGGTTAGGTTAGGTAAGCATAATTACATTCTGAGAAATACATGACAATAACTCAGACTTATCAAAAATATTTTTTTCTTTAATAACGAGTAGTTTCGATTGCCAATTATGGCGGGAATCGAACCCGCGACGCTAGTTTCACAGTCGTGTGTCTATTAAATTACTCCACAACACCAGTCATATCTTACTAAACATTAGGTTACTCTGTCAAAAGTGAGTTAAGGTTAGGTTAATTTAGGGCTAGCAGATCAAACGCTAGGTAAGGTTAGATTAGATAAGACGGGCTAGTCAAAAAGTTTCGATGCCTTAACAAATTATAGAAAGACAAAGACACCGTCTAAATCTTTACCGACACACACACATACACAGCTCACAAACACAATTTAACAAGACGCGGATTGGGTGAACGGGTAATGTAGTTTGGAGTGTTTGCTGGGTTGGTCAGGCGGTCGGGGCGCGGGGCGTGGCGCGCGGGGGCACGGGCCAGGCGCCCGGGGGCCCCCACCGCCCCCCCGGGACAACATGGCGGCCGGGCCCCTTCAGCAGCAGCAGCCGCAGCAAGGCCAGAGGACCAGGAAGGCAGGTACGCATCCGTATAACCCTTGTGTGTGCCCCTGTCGCCTTCCCTGCGGAGTCTAGCATTTCCATTGTCCACCATTTGGTTTATTTAGACAGGCTTAGTGATATTTTAAAGTTTATTTTCCTCTACTCAAAGGGCTGAGTTATATTTTTAAATTAGAGCTACATTTTTAACATATATTGTATAACATTTTTAGTCGTGGTCACAGGTGATATAATACCATAGTAATCAAACTGACCATTGTGTTACGGAACAACGCATTTCCAGTTGCTTTGAAGCAACAGTTACATAGTTATGTAATATTAGGGATGATTTTGCACCTAAATTTGTGTTTAACATGCTCTTCGCAGACTTCCATATTCTTCTTCATCTATGTTGAGTATCAAAAAAATCAATAATAATAATTGTGTGGTACGTGTTGAGACGTTGTTGAAGTTAAGCACAATTAACCATCCTTACCCAAAGTATCTAAAAATTAAGCATGCTCCGAAGAGAAGTATTTGAAAGACTGAAGCGATATTCATAGAAATATTGTATGTAATAATAGTATGGAGCTTATGACAAACGACGTGCAGTTAACAAAATGTTCAAAAATCAACTTTGTGGATTGTGACGTTAATGAATGAGAAGTTTCATTAATTGATTCGGCAGTCACTTTGTGATAAAATCTATCCATTTTTAATTAATGTTTTACTTAGTAAATACCACTATTTCAAATGAATGAGAAGTTATTGTACCTAACCTAAGTATAGATTGTTATCCTTATGACACAAGGATATGTTGGGTTCATTGAATCACAAAAAAGAGATGCCCAGAGTTATTATTCTAAGGAGAAAAGTAGGATATTTTGTGCTCTTGTGAGATATGTGTTAAGGCACAAACGGTAACACCTTTCTAAGTAACTCATGTCAAGAATGTATAAGGCCAACAGAAGCATTGAAGAAAGAAGAGAATCTTACGTTGTTATGTATCTGATAGGGTAGTAGCTAATATAGTCACAAAGCACATTTTCAGTGTTTTGCAGCCATATTAGCTGTCTTTACAGCTGAAAGTATGATCTGGAAAAGCCGGCTTCAAAGATTTGTTTCATCTTTTAAAAAAAGAGCCTAGTACCATAGCTCCAATAGTGGTAACATTCAGTAATGGAGTTACAATGTAAGAATCAACAATGAAAAAGATTTACTTCAATAAGCGTCAGTTAAAAAATATATATGCCTCAAAATAAATACAGCATCCCTTTTATCTCATTTAAAGGCAATAGAGAGAGGACAAGTCAGGAAGATACGATAAAAATACATCACAAACACTAATTCTAAAACTCATTTTGTAATTTACAGAAGTCGAATCTGCAAATCTAGTTTTACAGTCAAGTCTTCTAAATGCAAATCAAGCTCTTCTTCTCCTAACCCTTACCCGCACCCAATGCATAAAGCACTGCATTGATAACACAGTGTTATCTAGATAAGTGTTCCACAAACTTTTTCCGTTCAAGGTACACCTGCCAAATTAAGAAATTTTTGAGGTACACCAAAGAAAAAAAAAGTTTATATCATATTGATTTTTTATCAAAATATAATGCGAAAACATATAATATCTTCACAAAACAAGACTTTTTCCGCAGCACACCAACTAATCACCACGGTACACCAGTGTGCCGCGGCACACACGCACAGGAACAATGATCTAGATCACTAAATACATAAAGGAAAGGTGATCGCTTCAGGTAGCAGTTTAGGGTTATTTTTAATATTATGGTCATTGAAGTGAAATATCACTTTTATTTATTTTGACCCTCCTGGGAATCGAGCCCAGGACCTCCAACACGCCAAACAAAAGCCAAAAAATATAAACATTTACAACATAAAAAGACAGCTCTAGTCTATACTATATTTTTAAAATCTATATTTTTATTTAAAAGAATTACAGAAAAACCAAATTCAGGACACATTTGCTAGACTCCAAAACTGCTTCCTACTTTGAGAGCTCTGATTTATTTCTGTATGAAATTGGTTACACTATCTTAAAACGATAAAGATAATATTTGCATTTTTAATAAACAGTTACGTTTGTCAATAAATATAACTTTTGTTGACAAATGTAACTATGGAAATGTAAAAAAAATGAATGTCTTATTTTCTCTGTCAATAGTACATACTTTAATCATTTTTAAATGTAAAATCTCAATTAATTTTAACTTGAGGTTCATTTGTACATTTTTTTACAATATGCAAAATTCTGAACCAAATACATCTGAGAGTGTTTTTTTTGGGTTAATATGCTGTTATTAATTATGTGTCGGGTTGTGGTCCCGTGGTTAGTGTCGCCGACTCTTATGTCAGAGTTTCTTGGTTTGAACCCACTCTACCACAATTTATACCTATTTCTAATAATGAGCCGCCTAGGCTCATAGAAATAGTATGAATTTGAAATATTTGTGTAAATAATAAAAACACAAATATTTATCTTTTAAAAAAAAAATATTAGATTGTTTTCACTTCTTGTGAAAGTTTAGGACTGCATTGCAGCATCCATCATCTAAGCTGATGGAGATATAGCTCATTTCAGAAAACAATGTTACAATTTAAAATGGGAATATTAAAGTCTTTTTATTCTTCTTGGTGTAGGCCTCGTGGCCTATTTATAATCGGGATTAGCCTCCTGCGATTCCCAGCTGTCAATCCATCTCTTTGGTGGTCTGCCCGGGAGTTGTTTACCTTGAGGTTGGCCGTCCAGTGCGATGTGGGGGAGTCTGGATGGTTCCATTCTCTTCACATATTAAAATATATAATTCCAATACCAATACTAATGTGAGGTTTTTAAAATGTGAAAGGAGAAGACCACATAAAGGTTTCATTGAACATTAAGACATTGCCAATTTCATTCCATAAAATATTTGATGATCTAACAAAGTTATGGCGCTTTGAATGCGTCTTTTGAATAATTGAGTTGTGATATTTTTGCAAATAAGTCATAAATTAACCTTTTTAAATGCTTTCAATATCTGAATTTAGATTAAATATGTTCAAAAATATACTTAGATAAATAAAAAATAATGTGAAATAAACAGGGCTCTTTCTCACTCCAATTTTCATTGCTTTTTGTGTTTACATTTCCCATCCTAAGCCATAATGTTTATTTATCCATAACATAATGGCCTTTAGGATTGCTTAATTTCTTTTTTTTTCAAAGGGTTGTAACCTTAGAGAAATTATTTATAATTTCTCTAGGGTGGAGATGATAATGTGTTGGAAAACTTTAAAAATCCTCTGATTATATTATTTCTTCATGTAGTTACCTGCTTTATTTGTGTTGTTGTCATTCTCCTTGTGTTTTTTGTGTGTTATTTTCTGTCCAAATGAGATGTACCTTTGCACAATACATTTTAAATAATATAAGTACTCAGATAAAGTGAAAGAATACTAAAAAATAACCTGTGTAACTTTTTTTGTCGCAGTGGTAGCTGATAGTCTTTGTGACCATATCAGTCACCACCGCGACCAAATTTCACAAGTGAAGTATGAGAAAATGTAAATTAAAAAATCACCAAACTTTCGTCATCAATCATATTTGGAATTTGCCATGCATACATCGCTTAAATGCATATCGATTTGTGTGTATTCAACTAATTATTTGTTACATACCTCCGAGACTTGTTATATTACAATGATTCATCTCTCTGAAGAACACAGCCAATTAGGTATTTGGTAATGCGTAGGTACAATTAATTTACCTCACGAAAACTTAATTAGGATCTCATTAAACAATATCAAACACATAATTAAGGTATCACTCATTTACTCACAAATTCTAACTTAGAATAATATATTTAAGTAACATCTGAAATTGGATCAGGCAACATTCACAACACACATGCCGTACCTGCATTATATAAGTCTGATGTGCAAATTTGAAAATGGTTACTTTAAGAATCAAGTTCATCTGATCTGTTGAAAATAACAAACAAAACAATGTGAATACGCATGTAGCAGTCAAGATTACAAGACATATAAATCTAGTATACTTACATAGAACAGTTTAAAATTGTCTTCCTTTTCATTCTCAAACACTAAGAATATCATAGATGTATAATTTATTTATTTATTTTTATTCAACTTCAATTTGTATGTAAAAATATTATATTTTTGTTTTGCAACCTTTTGACTGTTGAATGGTTAATTTTTATTAATCTAATTATGTAAAGATTAATGTTTTGGATGTTGTGAATGTTCCTGAATGCTCAAAGCATACATCCCATGATTCCCAAATCAATGTGTGAAGGAACATAACAACATACACATTTCTATTTATCGAATAGAATAGTATTTCATCACATTCTATAAGGCGTTCCTTCAAACATTGATTATCTCCAAAGGTAAAAATAAACATATATTTGCTGTCTGCTCTCTACGGAAACGTCTTGTTTCGTTTCGTGAAATGGTAACAGCAAATATATTTCGGTGTTATCATTCACGTATTCAGATGAAGGGATCACTGGCTTATCATTCACGCTTTTTACTCGAAAGTCCACATTTTTATAAAGAGTATCCATTCCTACTAAATCAGTAAGAAAGGCTCGCTGTTTTCCAAAGGCCACTAGAAACACGGCTAGTTTAATAGCTCTTTAGTTGATCAACCACATCTGAATAAGTGAGTATTTTCATGTTTTATTTTCCCATCTATTTGTTATTCGTTCTAAAGAGAAACCATATTATTTACTGGCAGCTTTAAGTGTTGCGTGTCTGCACAGTGGAAATGCTCAATTATTTAATATATTATGACTCGCTAGCTCTATCTTGCTCTATGCTCTTTCTATTATATCTTTCTGTACACTGATTCTGTTACTGGACTCACCGATCGGCGCGTCTTGGACCATGCCCACGACTCACCGAGTGGCCTCGGTAAAGATCCGCAAAGAGTAATGTTCCGATTCCGGATGCCGCGAGGTCCAGTAACACCGAGCACAACCATACGGTGTACACTCTCTTTCAACTTACTGAACACCACTCTAACACAACATGAAGACATTCTGTAAATAACCATTCTGGGGTTTTGCAACTTCAATAGAGTCAGACGGGTAAACGCCTAAATGGAAGCTCGTCAAATAGAGTACACCTTTTATTTGACGGGAAGCTTTGAGTAGTTGAAGTTTACACTGTACAATAGACCCCGAAGCATTCTAGAAGCTAGCGACATCCGAGTAGTGGAGGAGCTGATGCTGTCTGGCACGGTACCGCAGTAGCAGGGGTGTAGCGTGCTGGTGTGGGGTGGTGTTCGCTCCCCCGGAGAAGCTCTAGGTGGTGTAATCTGTACAATGTGGTGTGTATTGTTTGTTGCTAGATGCCTGCCCTCTCCCCCCTTCTCAGTTAGGCCACAACACAAGCGCCAGTACACAAGACCAGCTATTGCAGGTAAATTTCATCTGAAGAACTACAAGAAAGCGATTCTTTGAAAGAGAAATACCCAAATGTATTATATTTTTGTTGACTAGTTAAACTCTTGTTAGACCACATTTTGTTCCATAGCCCCTAGTATTGAATCATTCATCGCCAAAGTAGTTCGCTCCGAAGCCGCCGCGATCGGTCATGACTACACGCTCCACCGTAGTCACGTGCCGGAACACCGCTCGCGAGACTGTCGCCATCACACTAGGCTGTCACCGCGGAGTTCACTAATGTAGTTCAGAACATAGTCGCGCCGCCAGTAGCCCGCCACCATCCACTACAGAACATCCATCTCGATCATACATTTTCCGTCATGTCCCCTAGACTCGTTCGCTGTTGAGTTACTTACATATTTCTATCCACACATCAGTTAGAATTCCTGAGTCGGAATGAGTGTTCCTTTATACAGTCGCCCGTGAGATATACTGTTACTTCGATAGAAAGATTCTTTTCACGGAGGATGAATCATGGAAAAATGTTTGCTGTGATGTATGCATGAATGCGAAATATTTTCAGTGATCCATTCTGCGACTAAATTACTTTTCTCTCCGTAACAGGGTATGTCACAAACTGACAGGCTCCAAGAAATAGAAAACTCGAGAGATACTCAATGGTACTCCATATACTGTCACTATCGCTCCTAACTTTAGCCAATTGAATAACTGTTGTATCAAGCAATGTTCACTCCTTTTATTTGTCACATTTATTTTTCAAGTAAATACCCATAGTCTAAACGCTGCATGCATTTTTACTATATCATTTCTTTCCGTTGTTTGTTTGTGGAATATGTTAATTATATTAGTCTCTAAACTATGACTGGACTTGCTGAATGAAATAGTTAAAACAAAACAAATGTTACTTATTACAAGTGTGTGCTGAAACCAGTTTATGATTTATAAGCATTATCATTTACATTATTCACTGAAAAGTGGAGTCTCACTAAAGGATCATATGTATTTTACCCATTCAATATTGCTCTTCAATAAAATTAACCAAAGCTCTTTTGAATCATATAGAACAATGAATTTAGTGAGATTCCGCTTAATGCATTTAACCAAAACAACTCATTATATATAATTGTTTAATTCAATGTTACAACCTCTCTCTATTTTCAAGTCTTATACGTGTTTTACTTTGTTTCGTTTAATACTAAATGTCAAGTATCGAAATAGAAAATTTTCATGAATTCATAACGTATAACCAAAAGGCATATAAGCGATATAGTGACTGGTGTGTTGATGGCAGGGGAGGGCGAGAGGACGAGGGAGAGGTGGCAGTGAGCAGAGCGGGATGATGGGGCCCGGGGGCAACATGGGCCCCGGCAACATGGGCGCTGGCAACATGGGGCCCGGCAACATGGGGCCCAGTAACATGGGACTCGGCAACAACATGGGGATCAGCAGCAACATGGGGCTCAGCAACAACATGGGGCTCGGCAACACATCGGGGCAAGGCACCAACATGGCGTCCTCTAACATGGGAATGGGTACAAACACGGGGATGGGAACCAACATGGGGATGAATTCTAACATGGGAGCGTCGTCCAACATGGGAATGACTTCGAACATGGGCATGGGTCCCGGTAACACCATGGGCGGCAACATGGGCACCGGGAACCCGCTGGGAACCGTCAGCGGTACGCAGCCGGCTTCCTTGTACACGACGCCCAGCTCGGCCTACTCCAGCGCCCCCCAGCACACTCCGCAGACCCAGCTGTCCACGCCGCAGGGCATGCAGCAAGCCAACCAGCAGGCGGGAATGCAGAACCAGGGAATATTCTCCTCCAGACAGCCGATAAAGGGGGTTCCTTCTGTCGTGCCCCAGTCGGGACTCGGCATGATGCAGCAACAGCAGCAGCAGCAGCAGCAGCAGCACCAACAGCAGCCCGGCGCCGGAGCTCCCAACCTGATGCAGAAGTTCACGGAGATGACGGCTCCGGGGGGAGACATCCTGTCCAAGGGTAAAGAGCTCATCTTCATGAAGTTCGGTCTCGGGGGTAAATAGTAGCGGTCTCCCGTATTCCTCGAACATTGTTCCTCTCGCTGTACGGCGATAGCTTGCGATGCGGCGGGGGCAGTGAGGTGTGGGGGGCGGTAGGGGCGTGCCCCGCCCCGTAATCCCGCCGTTATGCGACTGATAAATGTCCAGAAAGATATTAAATTGTTACGAGAGTGTCTAATTTACGACTTGGCCGTGAGGCCCTCAAGTCTGGTGCAGTTACAAAAGCAATGAATATATTGATAATCTAATGACAATACGTTATATACTTAGGAATTAAAATATTGAAATTAGATTAAACCGAGCCATGCCTCTACTGAAATTATTGCGGTAAGATTATACTCGCTTTCGGTATTTACTCTCTCTTCATTTCTTAGGTCTATTTCCTTCATTTGGGAGAATACTTGTTAAAGTAAGGGTTATTTACTAAACTGAGTTTCTTATCCATTGTGAAGTCGGTTATTCTTCTTTTCTAGTTGCATTCTAGAGACTTGTGGGCCTCGTTTCTATGTTTTGTCGCTAAAACGATGATAATAATAAACGTAATACAATATTATAAAAGTTTTAAATGAAATTTACAACAATGTAGCTTTTCTATGCCTTGTTAATGTTTTTTATAATATTATTATATCTTTAAATTGCTACAGACCAAAGATCCAGTAAACGTAATCTACAAATTTAATACACATATCTATTACTGTAAAAGTTTAATGGCAGTTTCCAGTCGGTGGCTGTGTATCGAAGAAAAACATATTTTTGAAGTTGGACGCCTTTAGGTATGTAAGATTTTCCTAAATCACCTAACGAGGAAAGTTTAAGCGTATTATATTAGTTAGGTATCAATGGAATATATTACCAAAAAAGTGCACAAATTCACAAAAATAGTCCTGTACAAAAGAGTATATTGTATACCTACTTAGCGCAAAGTATTTCTTAGAGAGTACCGAGAGTTATCAGTCAAATAGGTCGAATATCATTCGAGATAGGATGAACTTCAGGGACGGGTTGTGGTATCGAAAAGTATTAAATAATTATTAAACTAACACTAGGAACAGCATTCTGGTAAATACCTGTATCTGAGTATGACAGAGCCTCACACCTCACTGCAGAAAGTTGGCCAATTGTCGGCGGAAAACTTTCGCGCATCTTGTGGATAGAATGTCCAACCAGTTGGATATTGTCATCTGTAAAAATGGAATCTGAACAAATCTCACACTTCCCTCCAGACTCCCGTATATGGTTTACAATGACGGCGTAATATTGACTAGGCCAATGCGAACTAAATGCCCGTCGCTTATCCGCGTGACTGCCACCGGGTATCGGGTAAAGTTCAACAATATTCGTTGTAGATTTAAATCTTCCTCGCTAATGTAAAGATAAAGATGCTTCGCTATCTTCACCAAGTTTCAAACCTCAAATTCTGTTCTGGGATACTTATATTTATGAAAATGTTCACTGTCACTCATTTAGAATAAAATTTGATGTTTATTATTCCGAGACACGTGCGTTGAAAAGTAAAATAATTATTTTAGTAGCCAAACGACCGAAGTTGAGTTTCCCTCAATGAACTCAGGAATTTTAAATAAATTTGTATTGGTACAGTCATCGCTTTTGTTCTGTTACTATTAGTAATAAATATATTCCGATATTTTGACCATTTTAGGTTAAATATTAGCCTTTTTAAGGAATTCTGTAATAAATAAGTATTATTGGCACATAATGTAAGGTGATGTAAAGCTATTCTCGGAGATCCAACTGATTTGGAACAAACAAGAAAACCATTTTGGTATAGACGCACACCGCACACACCATATTGTGTTATATTCAATCATCTCAATAGTTTGCAGTTATAGCTCATAAATAGCCCGTTTGGAACTATTTTAATATACCAATTATGTCCCAGCACAATTGCTGACATTAAAATAAGAAAAATTGTATCTAATCTTGCATATGGTGAGACAGTTGCAGTACCGATGTAAGAACCATGTTGAACTCGCCGTGTGCTCCTTGCGATGTATGACTCGCTGCGATACATTGATATTTGTTACATCTCAATAACATTGCGGGCATGTATTGTTTAGGTGCATTCTATAAAGAAGTCTACAGCACATTTTTATAAGCCGTGTGAATGCAAATGAATAGTGCAAATGACACTCTTACCCTTTGTAAGGCTAAATACATAATCACTCTATAAGGTCTACCATTTCATTCCATAAGAGATACTATACTCAGTGTATGAACGGTTCTCATCGCTAAAAATCTGCAGAATTATTTCTAAATTGTTTTCTAATAAAGAGAAAGTTGCCTAACTTCTAAGTCTTGTTAATTAATTAATGGTTTTATACCCATTTCTAAGTATAACGGCGTGTATTATATAATATAACGATTCATGTTTAAATCTCTACCATCAATATTCCATTGAATAATTATTATATTATGAGGGACACTAAGCCAGACTGATCGCCATAATATGAAATTGTATTTAATAGGAATGCGATCTTAAGGGTAAATGTAATGTAATCACTTCACTAATTCATTTCACCTTACCTTAAACTTATACTTTTTCCTTTAGTAATTAGTAGACACCTTCCTTGATACTTAAGAAAAAAAAAACAATGTTTATCGAAACACAAGGGACTCTTCTAAGAACATAAAATTAAAACGTTAGATAAATAAAAATATTATACAATTGATAAAGAATTATTGGTAATTTTTATTGTTCAAACTTTTTAAACATATTCAATATTTAAAGTAACGCTTCTCGTAATCACCGCTGAGGTAAAACACTCGTGTGAAGATCACACAAAGAACAATGAATGTATGTGTTTACTCCCAACTTGGTCACCATATTGTTCTCTGCCCAGAAAAATATTTTCTGATTGAATGTGTTTTCTTGCTGAGAAAATTAGGGTAAACTTACAAGAGGCGGGAACTTTCAACCCCGTACTATGTATGTACATTTGCTACATTAACTAAATCATTATTTTTACCTGTTGTTTTTAAAATATTAATGGCGTTGTTTATGATGTATCCAATTTTGTTAACGGAAAGCAAGAAACATTTATTTAAAGTTACCCATAGCACAGTATTTTATGTATTATTGTGGAACTGCATGCAATGGATAAGACGTTTTAAAACTACATATACCTATGAGTAAAAGAGATTTTTATTACCTCGGTATAAACAGCTTCATCCTCGGATAAGCTGGACTATCCAATTTCTTTTTATGTTACCTCACTTATCATTTGTATACAGGTCCATTATATAGCATGTTTATATTGTCTTATTTCTCATTGTAAACAAAAATTCCAAATAAATAGATTTACAAACTAGATATCCATTGATAACATCAAAATTATTTTAAGCATCATTTTACGCATTTTTCAATAACATATATATTACAAGATAAAGCCAAGCACATTATATGTTGTGCTAGAGTTGTTGTTGACTTTAATTTCAGTTCTAGAAGGTACAAATGTGTAACAACTCTTTTTTGCTGAAGTTTTGAATCACATTGCAACCGAAGTATAAACAAAATTATGAATTTATAAAACATTTCTTTCTTAGATTTTGAGAGACTTAACCAAGAAAGCTACATTAATGAAATATTATCAACAAACTAACAAAAAATTTAAAACTTAATATGTATACAGTAGAACCCTTCTTTAGGACTTGGTGTATGGTCGGAGTGCAAAAAAAATTGAATTATCAGAAAAAACTGAAAAATACAGATTTACAGTAAAATAAACAATCTCTGAACTCAAAAATTACTATGTATTGTTCTCTACATTAAAAACATTACAATAAATCGCACAAAACCTGTTATTATTACTAAAAAAGAGCAATACGATAATGTATACATAAAAAAAGTTGGCTCATAGTAATAAAAATACTTGGAAAAAAGTCAGTTATAGATTTTTGTTGAGGGGGGATGAGATGGGTTCTACTGTATTAGTTTTAAATAATTCTAAAAGAGCTGAATTATCAATTAGATTTGATAGAAATAGCTCTGAAGTGGACTTTAAAACCTAGAAGACTTTCTCGAAGAAGAGGAGAAACATAAAATTATATGCAAATTTTTTTAAATAAAAATGTTTGAATTAATCAAAGAGCTACAGATTCTACTAGTGCTAATCACAGTATAGTAGATAATTAGCAGATTGGAAAATAGACTTTGGATTTCAGAATTGAAATCATCAATACTGTGACAAAAACACAACCTGACTTACAATTTAAACAATAAAATGTGTGTCCTGTTGCAATACTGTAAAATTCAGAATAGGATGATGATTAAAATAATTTTAGTGTTGCCAATGGGTAAAACGATATAGCCGATTCCTTTATTCTGATTTTCCATATCCAAACATTAAAGACAAAGTAATGTGTTCATTTACAAATAAATATATATGAATGAATAACGTTATACTTACAATATAAGTAATATTCAGAAGAAATTGTTTAATAACATGTTATCAAATCAGCTTCTTTGCATTTTACCATCAATAAAGTACTTTAAAATCGCTTGGGCAAGGAAATATTCTTCAAAAATATTTGACAATACAAATATTTGTATCTCTATCTACTGTTCGTATTTATTACAAATATATAACAAAATTTATGTTATTGAAAATTGTATTTCTAATCTTGTTATTCATATAGTTAGTGTTGATAATCGCCAGTATATTGTGATGTGAAGCAAGTTTTTTTTTGTTTAAAAATATATTATATTCTCTAGGATTGTTACTTTGTTGTGGGTTGACATATTGAGGCTGGTATGAGAATCATTAGTACATGACCGGTCTGAAACTCACGATGGAGCTTCATTTCTGCATACATATAAAGAATTACAGCATTCTCAACATAATTAAGGAAGTCAATTTTATTTCAATGATTAATGTCACCTGGATTCAGAACTATCTTAACTGCATATCAGCACATCTTACATGGAAGGGAATTAAACTGTCCAAAATGAGTTCTCTTAATCATTTAGTAGCATTTTCTTTTGAATTTTGGATTCATAATGATTGTATTAACCATTTAATGCTTTTGAACAAAGCGGTGTTTGTAGATGGCACATGTATCATAGCGTGCCGAGTTTTTATTTGTTTGCATTACATAAATAACCACACTGAGATCGCCAGTTGCAACCTGACACTTTTTATTTTAAATTCTTCAATAAATGACCAAATTTTATCTTATTAGTACTGTACTAATACTTCTTTTATATATTTTTCTTAAAAGGCTCAGTATTTTTACATTTTTTATTGCTCCTGTTTTGTTTTTTTTTTTTAAATTTGACAACTTTTAAACCATGTAAATTTTTGTGGAAAAAAAACCAAGCATTAAGTGGGTAAGAATTTTCTTAGCTATTTATTTCAGTAAAGAATTTTCTGCAAAACAAAATCAGTCAGGTAAAAAATAGAATACATGAATAAAAATAGAGACTGGGTTAGTTCTGCATTCAGGTGATGGTATACATTCTATATTTTAAAATAAATATATCAATGCTAATAAAACGTTTTTTGTAAGCTCAAAACAACTTTTTTTTTAAATTAAAAAATAAATATGTTCATTGTAATATAAAATTTTATTATTATAAATTAATTTACCCACCAGTCGAAATTTGTAGCATTGTTATTAGAACCCGGTGTTTTGTGTATTTTTTTAATATCAAAGAATAAAATTAATGTGTTTAATTAACTATATATGTATGTATTCTATTTTATAGTCTTTCATTTATTGTGTAGTAACAAAATCCAATGTCATCCTGTCAAATTCATACAGCGTTACCTACATGTAAATAAAACAAACATTATCAGCCCTGAATTGTTATTTGATTATTACTAGGTTGAATTGCTTAAGTGTAATCACCGAAATGGATTATTGTTGTATACTAAGATAACTTGAGAATGGTGTAAGTCTTTATGGATTTTTTTGCGGCCCGAATTTGCACATATCAAATTGTTTTGAGAAGAATAACCAGTATGTAGATTTGTTAAAATAAACCATTGTATGATTAAATGTATATTAAGGATTGCGTTATGGTAGTGTACCTTTGCGGGCCGCACGCTTTCTGTAAAAGTATTTGATAAAAATTTAAAACAAATGAGAAATCCGTATGTAAGGTGAATAAAACAGTTGGCTACATGTATTTGTATATCCTACCCATATCCAAATATCATAATTGTAATTACTACTCCTCTTAGTTATGTAATTGAATACACAAATAAGGTTGATGATTATGTTAATATTAAAATACTAAAAATTGTACCAAGATTTACGAGAATAAATTATACTCATGAAAATATTGTGCTTTTATTTTAAAATTAGGAAACACTAATGAATATTCTTAAAAGTAATCCCTTTATTTAGGTACCTCATATATTTTTCAATATTGCAACACCACATACTTTATTTTGTTCTACATTTAAATTAAAGAATATAAATGATATGTTCTCGATCTTCACTTGTTTTTTTCCCTCCATATTTACTGTCAAATACCAGCAAAGAAATTTCCACTTGATTTTTAAGTGAAATCAAAAATAATTTGGTAATTTATTATATGCATAACGATACCCTCACATCAATCAAAAGCTTGTGTTACATTAGTTTCAATATGAAATAGGACATTCAAAAACACTTTTATGTTATGTAATGTATTTATTGCTTATTACTATTGACGTAATATAAATGTATTCATAAAATATGGGATTACAATGTGGGAACAAAAAACCTTTTCTAATGACCACCGTAATATAAAATATGTGAATTCGAAACATCTTAACAAAATTTGATAAAACAATAAACAAATAAGTAAATAATATTATACATATGTAATTGCAAAAAAGTTATTTTTGATGCTTTGTTCTAACTAAGATGCATTAACAATGAAGCTTTATTCCAAAATTTAGACAAATATATCTTGTTAAAATAATCCATTAAAAAAAACATGAAGAATCCTACAAACTGAAAAATTGAATAGTATGTGTCTAAACTTGTCCGCCCCCGTGGTGTAATGGTCAGCGTGTTTAGCTACCGTGCTGGAGGTCCCGGGTTCGATTCCCAGAGGGGGGTGAAAATAAATATTAGTGATTTTACACTGTAATATTACCCTGGACTGGATCCTGAAGCGCAAGAGTGATCACCTTGCCTTCATGTAAGTAATGATCAAGATAACACTGCGTCAATTCGATGCAGTGCCCTATGCACCATTGGGTGCGGATAAGGGTCATACGTTAGAAACTTGAACGAAACATCTATTGTTTTATATGAAAGAACATGGAAGTCTGAGTATCCCAGGGCTTATGACCTGTCATTTGGCTGGCTTAAGCGATCATTTTATACACTTGTGTTTTGTTCACCATTCTGCCCATTAGTGCCCATATTGCACACATTTTTGTAACTTGCGCAATGGTCTTGGATCCCTTTCACATGTGGGTACAATTCAATAGATTTTTTTAATGTTTTACTTAGTAAATACCCCTATTTCTTAAAATCTACTGTGATATGTGTTTGGATGCATTCCGCATCATTTTCAAACACAGTATGTGTTTGAAAATGATGCAGAATGCACATACGGTGTTTGAAAGTGATGCGGAATGCATCGAAACACGTGTCACAGTAGATTTTAAGAAATAGTGGTATTAACTAAGTAAAACATTAACTAAAAATGGAAAGATTTTACCACAAAGTGACTGCCGAATCAATTAATGAAACAATTCAATAGATTTGGAAGTATGGCTGATTGTA
Source organism: Brachycentrus maculatus (assembly GCF_059751285.1). Lineage (NCBI taxonomy): Eukaryota > Metazoa > Arthropoda > Insecta > Trichoptera > Brachycentridae > Brachycentrus > Brachycentrus maculatus. The sequence continues at coordinate 110,825 of NW_028280815.1, read as the reverse complement.
GTGCCATCAGATAATAAATCAGTGAAGTATATATATATATATAAAGCTTTGTAAAATAGAAAAAGAACTACAAACTGCATATCAAAATATATACGTATACGACATCATTTATGATACTAAATATTTTGAGATAATAAAGTAATTATTCAGAAAAAAAATAAACAATAATTATAAAAGTAATATAAAACTTTTTTACCCACATACATATGATTATATTATAAGAAAAATTGAGCATAGAAATATTCGCTCAACATTCTCACTATCAAAAACATAAAATGACTTCATTAAAAACTAGCTACTAGATGTTACATGTAATTATTTTACCTAATTAAATTTTTGATTAGTTTTACATTACCAATACTGCATTAGTACAATTGTTTTAATTAAGTTAATACGCAACAACGAAATATAAAAGTAGCTAATGGGTGCAAATGTACAGTTTGGGCTAAAATTAACAAAGCTAAGTTTGGCTATAAAATAACGGAATTGGTTTAAATTGCTGGGGAGGAGTCTCACTGCCCGGGACCCGAGAGAGACTTGTCCATGAATTTCCTCTTGGTGAAACAAAGCCACCATTTGCTGGGCTTACCGTCTTCGGTCGCAAATACCTAAAATGATTATTATTCACAATAAAGAAATATATACAATGGATCTTTGTCAGATGGGAGGAATATCTAATTTAACATACTCAACCTATAAAGGATTGTATAAGACTCGTTTTGTGTTTATAACAGCCAATACAATTAATATTTTCATTTATCATTTTCTTTTGGAAAATTCGCCTTCGAAAAAACCTTATTTTAGTAATTTGGCAATCAATGACGTCACAGAAACGATGGAGTTATTTTAATGTTGATATCATTGCTAAATTATTAGCAACCCTATTTGTTGATGTCTATGGTCTACCCTGCCACCCCCCCTCCCCTCATATTTGTATCACACATGGTAGTGTAGTGGTAAACAAACAATCCACACTACTACTATTACAGCTCTATAAACCATTTGACGCCATAAAACATTCGATGACGAAAATTTGATGACGTATGCGAACGCACGTTTTTTGTTTTATTTAAATATCTAAAGTTCAAACCTTAATATCTCCCTTAGTTCTCTACATATTTCAAAAATAATGCTACCGATAGTCTTGTGATTTTTCATATTAATTTATTAGCCAATAATCACACATGGTGATATTTATGCATTGTATTTATTAAGAACAAGAATATACCAAGTGTATGCATAAGCGTTTTCTGGTTTCACTAAGAGATGGCGCCACCGAACAGTATGCAGGGTACAAATTTGACACTACAATAATTTGTTCGTCTGAAATAAACCTACAAAACACACAAGTTGAGTCTGCCGAACAATAGTGTCCGGTTGTGGTCCCGTGGTTAGTGTCGCGGGCTCTCGAGTCAAGAGTTTCCGGATCCGAACCCACTCAACCACAATTTGATATCTATTTTTAATAATGAGCCACTTAGGCTCACAGAAATAGTATGAAACAGAAGTATTTTTGTAAATATGTAATAAAAACACACATATTTCTGCTTCTTTTAAAAAAATATAAAAAATAGCATACAGCGATGCATTAACAAAAAAAAAATCTGGAGATAAAAAACCGCAAGATTTATCTAATTAACCATCAAGCTTCTTAATATCGCTCACTCCTTTCAAGAACGTCATAAATCAAAAATCTTCAATTTTCAGTTGTGCATGTTTTCGGAATGCCCAGAAATGTACTATATCCCAGCAAAAGAGGCATATTTTTAACTTAATATTTACCCGCTACAGGGCAGAAAATGTTGTTTTTGCATTTTGAAGAAAATGTATTGTTTAATTATTTTTATAAATAAATTAAATATTTTTCAAATGTAGAAAAAACCTTCAGGTTTTACCTAAAAAGATCTGTTGCACAGTAAAAAGTTTAATAAGTGGCTTGATATTTATTTTTAATACATATTATTATATTTTTAAACTTTAAAAACGTTCTCCTGAAAAATCAAGTATTTTGATTTATGACATTCTTGAAAGGAGTGAGCGATATGTCAATTTTTTATTATTAAAAAAATATAAAAATAGTCTTAAGTTGTTTAATTTTATGCAATAAATTGACAAAATAAAAAAAATTATGAATAATTGAGATTTGTTTTGTAATAAGTGATCTCTTATAACTTTATAGATAAGTGATAATAATAATTCAGAATTTCATCATACCTTTTCAATTATTCTTACTCCAGTTTCCTGCCTTAGTTGCTGAAGGTATTGTCTCATGAGATCTGAAATATAAAAAGATAAATTAGTAACTAGCTGTACCCAGACACGTGTTACGTTTAATAGATGGTGCTGCCCTTGAGATAAAAGTTTTAAACACATGTTAATGCCCAGACTTTCATATTCTTCTTCAACTACGTTGAGATGTCAAAAACTTTAGGAGATTTTGGACAAAACGTTTTTATTTACAGTAGAACACCGGAAGTCTGAACTTATTGCGGCTGTGGCCTGTTCGGATTTGGAAAAGTTCGAATCAGTCGAGAAATTTATAATACAGTGCATACATAGTACTGTGCGCTACAGTAGGTACATTGTACGCGCCTTTTACATTTCAATATAATATAATATTACTTGAGTAGCAATACAGGTACAGTACTGCATACTTTATTAACTTCTAATTAATTTTTAAAGAAAATTAGGTTATGTATAATCATCTTATCTGTCTATAATTGGAAATATGTTGCGAGATTGCGTAAGAAACACTGATATCCGGAGCATGTGTAAGACGGAAGATAGACTTCCACGAAAATGTCAGAAGATAGACTTCCACGTATCGCCCTTCAAGGAAACCCCCAAAGACGTGGAACCTCAGGGAAACCCCCGAAAGCATGGAGAGATAGCTGGCAGACAACATTCGAAGAGCAACAGGCGGTGACACAGACAGACCCTCAGGATCTTCAGCCTTGCTTGTTTTTTTATGTTTTCCTACAAATGTCTTTCTTCAAAATGTTGTTCGGATATCCGGTGTTCTACTGTATATGTATTCTTATTCTCCTAACCCTTATACACACACTGGTGCATAGGGCGTTGAATTGTACTGACGCAGTGTCATCTTGATTGCTACTTACATAGAGGCCAGGTGATCGCTGCTGCGCTTCAGGGACCAGTCCAGGGTAATGAATAAATATTACAGTTAAAACTAACTAACTAACCATCACGCCGTTTCCCCGCAGGGGTAGGCAGAGAGAATAGAACGCCACACCACTCTGTCTTTGCAAACATTCTTAGCCTCTTCCACATTTGTGCATACCCGTCGATTATTTTGACTCCTAACCAGTCCGCTTTCAAGTATTTGGCATACCTGATTGTGCCAAATTATTCTCAGTCTTCCTCTGCTCATTTTTGCAACTACATTAGCCGCTTACCTTCAATACTTCAATAATACCTTTGATATTAGAGTTAAAATAACTCAATATTTATTTTCACCCCCTTCCCTTGGGAATCGAATCCGGGACCTCCAGCACGGTAGCTAAGCAAGCTAACCATTACACCACGGAGGCGGATTAAATTTCCTTAAAATTAAGGACTAAGATTTCGGTTTCCCCGTGTTCTACTGTATACGTATAGACAGCACTAACCAGCTTCGTTTGGATTAGCCGGTTTTGCATAGACCGTGTTGAGCGGGAAGCCGGGCTGGCCGGGGATGGTGAACTTGGAGATGGCCAGTGCGTACAGCTCCTGTGTGGCTTGAGCCTTGGTGGCGCATCGCTGCAGCTTCTTCAGGCATTCTGTGATGTACAGCGTCAAGTAGATGAGTACTCGATCCGCTTCAGACTGCAAATCAAACAAATGCTGTCAAACTTAAGAGTGAATACTATCGACCTTCATTATAGAAGATTTACATGACTTCACAATAAAAACAATTCTAAGATTAACCCTACACAGGGGGTTTAAATATCAGTAAAAGCTAAATTTACAAAGTAATACCCAGAAAACGCGATGAGAAAGTTTATATAATCTAATGATCTCTTGTTAAAAATTATTTAGATTTCGATCATATTTGTGTCGGGTTGTGGTCCCGTGGTTAGTGCTGTAGACTCTTGAGTCATAGTGTCTGGGTTCAAACCCACTCTACCACAATTTGATATCTATTTTTGATATTGAGGCGCTTAGGCTCACAGAAATAGTATGAAATTATTTCAAAATATTTTTGTAAATAATAAAAACACAAATGCTTCTCTTTTTACAAAGAGAAAATTATAACATGACCATTGCACCTTTTCAAATTTGCACCTTCTTCTTATTCTCATCCGCACCCTATGGTGCATATGGCATTGCAGTATATTGAAGCGGTGTTATCTAGAGCCTCAATTATATGAAGGCAACGTGATTGCAGTGAAAAATCATTTATTTTTATTTTTATTTTGAAATTCCTCCCTCCTAGGAATTAAATCCGGACCTCTATCACGGCAGCTTAATGCCCCAACTACTACACTACAGAAGCGGACAAAGTCAGCATCTGGTCATTAGAAAATTACAAGTTTCTTTTTTCGTACTGATGCTGAGACATCTTTTTTCCTACTGATACAGTGGTATGATATATAATAAGTGTGATAGGTCATTAACCAAAGCGAATGTTAAATGAAACAAAATAAATTGACAGTATTAATGCAAGTATTATTTTTATGGAGAATTATGTGCTTACCTTTATCTCATAGAATCTAAAAAAAACATTTGCTCTAAAGTAATAAATAGCTTCATCGATAATATCCATGTCTTTGGGGTCAGATAGAGCAGGCCCTCTGAATTGTGTTCTGATTGGCAACAGAGCCATATTCCCTATAGTCTGCAAGTTCTCCTTGTCAGTCAAAGAAGAATGGTAAGCCTAAAAAATAATAAAAACATATCTCTGATTTCCGCAACCCAATTCGAGGCATCCTTAATGTATTTGTGATTATTTTGACGCTATAAAAGAAATATATAGTAGTTGGATGATAGGTTCACACCCTGATGACACATCCTAACCATGAAAATTGTACAATCATTTACGATAAAACAAGAAAAACTTTTATTAAAACAAGACGAACCGGCATTTTTGGATGTGATTTATTATGAAACTTTGTCAACAATAATACTTAATTGTATATTTTAAAATATTTCTTTTTAATAATTCTTATCACTTTCCAAATTATCAATATACGATTGACCATAGATATATAGACAAAAAGTGCAAAGATATGTTGGTGAAATTTGTTATTGTCTATTAATTGTAGGTTTGTTGTTCATTTTATTTTACTTTTCGAAAAAGTATTTACTCAAATTGCACGCACAATTTCAATATCAGGTCTTCTATTCTTAGAATGATAAAATAATAAACTCATCTATTATTGTTATTCCTGAAAAAAGTTTTGATTTTCATTTATATCTGAGGTTTTACAGCAGCAATGTGTATGACCCTATTTATTATAATTTTGAGGAAAAAATGTGCTATAAGTAAGTACTTTGACCTTTTCCCTAAAATCATTTAATTTATATATTTTTCTTAGGCATAATGTAGTATGATTTGAATAAAATAATTGCATAAAAAATACCTTAATATATATTGTATCCATTTCTTTTAGAATTTCTCTGCTTTCAGTCAGAAAATTGACTTTTAGCCATTTCACTTGTCGAATAGTTTCATAGGAAATGGGAATAAACAAACAATGCTGGCAACATCGTCAAAATTTTGATCCGATTTGTGCGAATTTTGTACGTTTTGTTACAACTCTGAAAATCTGTAAACATCGGCGGTTTTAAGTTATAATATTGAAATAATTACACAAGATCAAAAAGAAAATATATCACCATGTCTATCGGAGTGCCTATTAAAGTTCTCCACGAAGCCGAAGGGCATATAGTCACTTGTGAAACTAACACCGGCGAAGTATACAGAGGGAAACTAATCGAAGCCGAAGATAATATGAATTGTCAAATGACTCAAATTACCGTGACTTATCGTGATGGAAGGGTATCCCAACTGGAAAATGTGTATATCCGTGGTTCAAAAATTCGGTTTCTAATATTACCCGATATGTTGAAAAATGCTCCTATGTTTAAACGTCAAGGGGCTAAGCCCGGCTCGGCGGGAAGAGGAAAAAGCGCAATTCTTAGAGCTCAAGGTTTGTTTTCACTTTTTACAGCTTCCATTTATCATTTTGCAGTCAAATCTTGATATTTTCATACTACAATAAGATTTGTTTATTTATCTAACCCTAAACAACAAAACTTCAACCCTATGGACAACACCAATAACTTTTGCCAATCTTTAACAAACATGATTAGAAGTTCAATAAACAGCATTATTCAATCATTGATTTGTAATTTGCGCTGTTTGCCTCATATTGATATTTATTCAATTATTTATTCTCTTGGGATTTTAGCAACTAAATTGCCATGAAATAAAATCAGTATTTTGTTAATATCCAGTGGTTCATGGTCATCATAGGGGGGTATCAAAAAGGATATATAGTTCAGCAGAAAATTGTTGTATATTCGTTTATATTTTTTATTTACTTTTCAATTGATTGTGTCTCATCGGATACATACACTGCTCAGTCTTTACTGCATATCTTTATATGGGAGCATTATCATTCTTAAAAATTAAGTGCTCGATTTTGTTTATTTTTAAACATTACATTTATACGTCACATAAAATGAGCGGGAGCACAGGATGAAATCGCCATGGCTTTGTGCAATTAATGATCAAGTTAACTGCATCCATCCAATGTGGTGGACTATGTAATATCTTTATATGGGAGTATTATCATTCTTAATAATTAAGTGCTCGATTTTGTTTATTTTTAAACATTACATACACACGTCACATAAAATGAGCGGGAGCACAGGATGAAATCGCCATGGCTTTGTGCAATTAATGATCAAGTTAACTGCATCCATCCAAAGTGGTGGACTATGTAATATCTTTATATGGGAGCATTATCATTCTTAATAATAAAGCGCTCGATTTTGTTTATTTCAAACATTACATTTATACGTCACATAAAATGAGCGGGGGGAGCACAGGATGAAATCGCCATGGCTTTGTGCAATTAATGATCAAGTTAACTGCATCCATCCAATGTGGTGGCCTATGTATTAATCGAGTGTTAGTAGGGTGAAAGAAGAATTTGGCATATTAAAATGAAATATATATTGTAAAAACAGACATAATGTAGCAGTAAAAGTACTTAATGGTTTTTAACATAAAGTTTATTCACAATATAAGCGTGCAATACGATTTTGTCTACGGTCTGCATTGGCCGGAAGTGTGTAGGCTGCCAATGGTCGTTTTCCTGCTCACATGCTCCAGGCAACATGGCGGGCATCCATCGCTTATAGGTTGACATCAATGTTGTCATGTTAAAATATTAATTTAGTTTACAAGTGATTTTAGAAAAAATCTCCGATTATTGATTATTAATGATTCTCTGGCATATTGTTAACAATGAAACAAAAGATGTCTTTATATACATCTTTTATATATGATTTATATCATGCATTTTTTACTTAAATATTACCTTTTTTAAATTGAACTGCCTGACAATGCAGTTCTGTCAGCACGCTCGGCTTCCGTACTATGTATCAATCGTACTGGAGGTCCCGGGTTCGATTCCCAGAGGAGGGTCAAATAAATATAAGTGATTTTTTCACTCTAATATTTATTCAATTTACCCTGGACTGGCACCTGAAGCGGAGGGCTGATCACCTTTCCTTCGTGTGTTAAGGATCAAGATAACATTGGGTATAAACGCTGCAGTTCAGCAAAATCATATAAATGACGCAGTGCCCTATGCACCATCGGGTGTGGATATGGGTAATAAGACTACAATGTAATTGGCCATTATTTTTATTATTACTGTGCAGTTAGAAATATTATAGAAAACTGAGGTTTTTTTGTGTAAATTTCTAGTTCATCCTTTTTTTTTTAGTTGCAGGCCGAGGACGAGGCGGTCCTGGAATGGTGGCGCACAGGGGCGGACGCGGAGCGTGGCAGGGAGGCGCGGGCCCTTCGAGAAGATAAACGTCATATTGTTTACTAAACTATAGTCGTACGTTATATTTAAGACCAGAAATTGCATTGTTCATCTATCAAACGTCATGTTGGTCGATAAATTATCAGCGTAATCTTCGTTCTACATTTGAGATAAGTTTATTATAAGTGAGATATAAGTAGACCATTTGTAAATTTAGTTATTAAAATAAAAGTGTTTTTCCTTTATTTATAATCGAGGTTTACAGCAAATATTTTGCATTGGAAATTAATATTCCTAGATGAAAAGAAAAAAAATCATCAATAGATAATTCTGATGCCGTTTAACCTTTCCCTTACGGTGCTTAAAACTTCAGCTTGCAACAGTGATATCGCTCACTCCTTTCAAGAACGTCATAAATCAAAAATTGACAATTTTCAGTTGTCCATGTTTTCGGAAGGCCCAGAAAATGTACTATATCCCAGCAAAAGAGGCATATTTTTAACTTAATATTTACTCGCTACAGGGTAGAAAGTGTTGTTTTTGCATTTTGAATGAAAGGTATTGTTAAATTATTTTTTTGAAAATACTAAATATTTTTAAAATGGAGAAAAAACCTTCAGGTTTTACCTAAAAAGATCTGTTGCCTAGTAAAAAGTTCAATAAGTGGCTTGATATTTATTTTTAATACATTGTATTATATTTTTAAACTTTAAAAACGTTCTCCTGAAAAATCAAGTTTTTTGATTTATGACGTTCTTGAAAGGAGTGAGCGATATGTATTTTGTACACCATATGAAAAAGTGATTTAAAAATGGGAAAAATATGAATATTCCTAATGTTGCTTTTATTGACCATAGTGGAAGTTGAAATGCATCAATTTTGTAATGTTAGCTCTGGTAAGTATCTGAAAACGAGAAAAAAATAGATAAATAGCTGGCATAGTGGCACAACCACCTGGAATGATGACTTAAGCCCTACTAAAAGAATATAGGCGGAATCATGAAGCCGCGTGTACGCAAAGCACGGCACGCACGCATATACACTGAGAAACATTTGTGTATTAGTGGCTCTATCCCTGATTTTTTCACATTTCGTAGTCGTACAGGAGAAACTGATCAACTAACAAAATGTAAAATGTTCAGGAGGGCCATTTAAATCACTTTTGCTTGGCAAAAAATAAACATCAATGCAGTTAGTCATTTTAAACAAGTCAATATATTATACTTCCAAGTTTAAAATCCTTTGGGATGTTTTTCAGGGCAATATTAAGCTAGTAAGATATCAAATAGTCAATGATCACGTTTTTGTAAAAAATGCACTTGGTCACTTTCTCCTGTATGACTACAATTTATTTATTTCCATCGCTGTAAATGAATAACTTTATATTTTAATACTTTTTTGTATTATCTATAGGGTTTTATCTAAGTTTTTTTTTTCAACTAGTGCTTATTTCGTGAATGGTAACACTTAGCTCATGTCTGATTTGACAGATAATTAGTTTTATCCTTCCGCTGAGCGAATATGGTTGTGTATACGCTTGAACAACGCTGGGAAATATTGCGACATTACTTTGAAAATCATGGTAATGTTGCAGAATGTGTGCGAAAATTGCGTACGGTTTTTGGAAGAAGAGAAGCACCGTCAGCTCCGTATGTTCGTTATCTTGTGAAAAAAGTGAAAGAAACTGGCATCCTCATCGATAAACCAAAGCGTGAAAAGCCAAAAACAGTGCGTACACCCGAGAATATCGATGTTGTGGCAGAAAGTGTGCGTGAAGCGCCATCAACATCAATTCACCGTAGTTCTCAACAATTGAACATTTCGGAGACATCATTGAGACGAATTTTGCATAAAGACCTTGGTATGACGCCATACAAAGTCCAATTGGTTCAGGAGTTGAAGCCAACTGACCATCCAATGCGTTTTCGCTTCGCTGAGTGGGCCTGCGATCGACTTACAGAAGATGCCGATTTTGCCAAAAAAATCATCTTTTCGGATGAAGCTCATTTTGATCTTGGCGGGTATGTAAACAAGCAAAATTGTCGTATTTGGGGCACAGAAAACCCGCACGCATACATTGAAAAGCCGGTACACCCAAAACGAGTCACTGTTTGGTGCGGATTTTGGTCCAGAGGCATAATTGGGCCATTTTTCTTTGAAAATGAGCAAGGAGTGGCCGTTACAGTCAATGGCGATCGTTATCGGGCCATGTTGAACGGATTTTTGTTCACAAAAATTGAAGAGGAGGATATTGGCAACATTTGGTTTCAACAGGACAGCGCTACGTGCCACACAGCCGAAGCTACACTCGATGTTTTGCGCCCTGTTTTTGAAAAAAAAAAGTTATTTGGCGGACCCTTTATTATATTTTATATTGATATTCTCATTTTTACTGTGAAGTTGTAGTAAATCACCGGGAGGGGAAGGTTAATAATGTGACAATTTTTGTGTCTTATTAAAAAGTGGATGTGCCAGGAATGTTAAAAGTTATCTTGGAATGTTTCCTGGACGATTCTTGTTTAACACGGCACTGATTGCATGATGTCTGTGCAAAAACCATGTTGATTCGAAAACCAAAAAGGTTTGTTAAATAATTAATTTTTAATAGATAGCCCTAACTAGTTTTGCTGCATTTTAAAATATATTATTTAAGTGAAAACGGTAATTTTTATGTTCTTAATTGATGTGTTTTATCGTAACAGAATCCATATAAATATGCTGAAACTACGTAAAGTTACTAATTTGGTTTCTCGCATATTTCAATGTAAATATTTTATTTTCCAGTAAGAAACCTTTAAAAAATACAAGTACTTTTTTAAAGAATGATTTTCATTGTAACCCTAAATATCCCATTATTATTTTCTCATATTTTTTCCTCTATGTGCACAGCGTCTAGCAAAATTCTGATTTATTAATTAATTTGTGAAGTAGAAAATAAAATTAGAAAATGTGAAATATGTTTTTATTTTTATTTATGGTAGTTTATTTCGGCATTAAGGCTGAACAAGGAATATAATGGAATTAACAAGGAAAAAGATAAGGAAGAGTTCTTTAAGGTGGTATGGACATTTGGAGTGAATGGACAACGAGAGAATGACTAAGAAAATGTATGTGGTGAATGTGAGCGGGAAAACAGAACGAGGACGGCCGAAAAAGACTTGGCACGGTGGAACTTAAAATCTGGTATTGTCAAAAGTCTGCGTAATGTATGGATGTGAAGGAGGCGAGAAGTGTATGTCAGGACAGAAGAGTGGCGTTCCATCCTTTCTGCCTACTCCTGCGGAGAAACGGCGTGATGGTAGTAGTAGTAGTTATTTCGGGATATTTTAATGAAAAAAAAATTATGGATATAAAATTAAGTTGCATATTATTATGTTTACCACCAAGAACTAGACTGTAGAATCCTCAAATCATATTCTTTTACCCTGTTCAGTTTGGAGAGAGAAAATAAATAAATAAAACTTGAGAATTAGAATTTTTTATTTGAAAGAGATATTAGCTACAAGAATAAGTTGAGAGTTGAATTGAAAATTTGACATTCAGAAGAGACAATAAAAATAGGACATCAAAAACAATATGTTAAGTATGCATAATAATTATATAAAATAAGTATTTAAAGATTATCATGCATTTTGCTAGAATCATTGAATAAACAGCATTAAAATTGAGATTCTTAATTGAGTAAAATATTTAAAATTTTAATTACATATAATAACAAACAAGTAATGCAAAGTCGAGGCTTGTATTATTATAGCATGGCCGAAGAAGTTATGTGCTGAGAATAACATTTTATTTATTATTTAAAAAATTATAGTTTATTAACCACCCTACACTTGTCCACCTCCATGGTGTAATGGTTAGCGTGTTGAGCTACCGTACTGGAGGTCTTGGGTTTGATTCCCTGGGGGGAGGGTAAAAATAAACTTTGATGATTTTACACTAATATTTATTTACTATTACCCTGGACTGGTCGCTGAAGAGCAGGAGGGATCACCTTGCCTTCATATAACGATCAAGAGAACACTCCGTTAATATGATAGTGCACCTTTGGGCGCGGAAAAGGGTTACAAGAAGAAGACATGTACATGATGTGTTAATTTTTTTCTGCATCATTCCGCGCTAATCTGAGATCACATATGATAAAAAATATCTTATGCGCTACGGATACACATCCGGATGAGACAGAGAGAGGGAACACGATAACTATCACATATACCTATATATAAACCCATCCTAAATGCACCTATTATGGAAACATTTTGTCAGGTATGAATATAACAAACATCGTTTTCATAATTCTGTAGAAAAAAAAATCCTTATTTCATGGAAAGTAATCCGAGAGTAGGGTGGTTAAAAGTCAATGTGAAAATTGTTGAAAATTTAAAGCTCTTGTAATTAGTGTATAGTTTAAAAATTGTTACATTATAGGAAGTTAAAAATTTTATTAAAAGTATATTAGCACCTGAGAAGCATAATAAGGTAAGTCTATTTCTTAAGATTTTTGGGCTTTTTCTTTTGATCAACAAAACAATTTTGTAAAAAGAAAAAAGGTTCCATTTTATTTAACAAAAAAACATTTTAATATATGTAAAAAAGTTGCGCTAATAGCACTAACGGTTTAATGTTTCTCAGGTACAGATATGTACAGTAGAACCTCTCCGATCCGTCACCTTTGGGATTGGTGGTATGGTCAGAATGCAAAAAATGGTCGAATTATCTGAAAATACAGATATACAGTAAAATAAACAATCTTTGATCTCAAAAATTACTATATTTTGTTCTTACATCAGAAACATTGCAATAAACTGCACATACGACTTGTACGAGGATATGGGCTGTTCAACGTATGAGGAGCTAAAGAGGGTGACACATAAAAGACCAGAATGGCAAAGGAGGTGTCATTAATTGCTTCAAACCAATCACAAAATTGTGACCACAGAAGAAGAAGCTGTTATTATTATTGAAAAGAGAAATGCATACATTGAAAATACCATAGAAGGGAACTGATAGAATTTTTTTTTTCAAGTCAAGATAAAACCGGAGTGACGGACTAGCCGAAGGCGGACGTGAGGGATTCTACTGTACTTTAAAAGTTAATGACGGAAAATCACATTGAAATATGAATTATCCAGAGTTACATATAAAAACTTTTTAAAATTTGCCAAATACTAAGGCTGTTTATGTTAATGGATAAAACAACTGCCTAGACATCAGTTGACTTATGTTCACATTTAAAAGCAGACAGTTATTTTTCAAGTGAATTCTTTTTAATATATCTTCATTTAAAACATTTTTCTTAGCTCTCCATGCCATATTATTCTCCGATGCATTTTATAAAACTCAGTTTAGAAAATAATTTTTGTTTACATACTAGATACAAAATATTTAAAAACATCTGCTTATAAATTTGAAAACATTTTTTGACTTTCCAAAACTACACAAAAAAACGTAATTTGATATTTTTTATTGGTCAGTAAATACATATTTTAAAATTCTATTGTTAATAAAAAGAAATATGTTACAATGGGAATTTTATTATTGTAGTATTTTTTTTAATACATACCAATATTTAAAATCTCTGCGTTAATTTCTTGGGTATTTCAAAATGTTTCTGGACTGAAGCGAAGGAAGGAAAGATTTGAAAAGCTTCAATTTATAGTAGTACTTTGTAATTAATTCATATGATTTAAAAATATTTATAGGTATAATTGATAAATTCCTCATCCACAATATTAAAATTCATCTCGAAAGATAGGCTTTCTTCTGGCCTATCAAGATCACAAAACTACAAATATATTTTTTAAGAGATTAAACTTGTGCATATTAATATATAAGATAATGTGCTATAAGAAATATGAAAATATTTTGAATATATCTAGAGTCTTTTTTATCATAAAATTTCATTCATATTCATATTACATATACATCAAATAGTATTAATAATAATTAATTATGTGTTCCAATATACCAATGACAACAAAAGAATTACCAATTAAACAAAGGAAATAGTAATAACATCTCTTCATTTTCATTTAGTTGCTTGACCACTCAGTATTGTGAACCAACGTCTGTCATCTAACGGTTTTTAGTCAACACATTGTTTATGGCGTGCATATATTTGTGCATTTCAGAAACCTTATGTTGCGGCAATATGCACATATTTGCGCGTTCCAAATACCATACGTTGCGACGGTGTGTATATTTTTGTGCATTTCGGTTACCTTCAACTTCATATACTAGAAACACACTATTTCTAATTTCTTGTCATGTTTGCTTTGCTGTACAGCGGATAGATATCACTTTATAACAAAAATATTATCCATTATTTTCTGTCATCATTTTTTCCATGCGATGTAATATATATCGCCTGCGTCAAATTACATTTCTTTAACAAACTTCACCGTAACCAAACAATTAGTTATTCTGCATGTGACATGGTGTTATAAATTTGATAAATATTTAAGAAATATGTTTGCTAAATGGTCCACTGATCAAACATGTACTAAGAGGGTACTATGATGTAATTGACTAGAAGTTATTACTAGACATTGAAAAAAAACAAGATTGTTATTAAATTTCGATTTTGAATTTTCACATGCACAGATTTTGGAAGACAGGGGGTTGGATTCAAAATAGCTAACATTTACAACACGTCAAAATACAAGAAATCAACAAGTTTTTTTCTAAAACACACACTGATAACAATAAATAACGTAAAAGACAGATTATTTATACATTTCTAAAGAGTATGTACACCAAAATTTAAAAATCAAACCTCATATCTACTGGCTGGTTATTTTTAAGCATTCTCCCATAACATTAAGTAAATATATATTTATTTACATAAAAAATAAATATATAAAATGTGATGTACATTTTTAAGTAGCTTTTAAAACACTCATGATATGATTATGTTCACTTTTGTTAGAACTACAAATACCTATAATAACATTCATCAATTTGGACGATATGCAACACTCATTGCATTCATTTTTCATACGGAAATTTGAAACATAAATATTTAATGGCACAGTTAGGAACACTAAAAGTGGTGGGTGATAAAAAAAATGAAATTTTAACCATATATTTTTTTACTAATAGCAAACGTTGTATTTATGGAATATCCATAAATATTGTTCCACAAATGTCATGCGGTGTCCTGTGTTTTCAGGCTCTCTGTGTTGCTATTAGTCTTACTACCTTTTCACTCATTTAAAATTACAAATTCAAATTTAAATTACTGATACATTTAATGTTTTCAAAATTGCCATTTATTTGTTTGTGATAGCCGACTTCATAATTTCATATCTGATCATTCTTCTTTTAATACAAGGCACCCCAAATATACAAATTCTGATAGATTAATAATATCTCAAATCACAATTACCATGTTATACATGAGTTTACCTAAAAAAGTACAAACATAAAGCTTGTATCCACCATAATTGCAAACAAGTAGC
Source organism: Brachycentrus maculatus (assembly GCF_059751285.1). Lineage (NCBI taxonomy): Eukaryota > Metazoa > Arthropoda > Insecta > Trichoptera > Brachycentridae > Brachycentrus > Brachycentrus maculatus. The sequence continues at coordinate 95,359 of NW_028280815.1, read as the reverse complement.
GCTCTGAAAAATACAAGTGAATGCATTACTGCAATCTGATCATATGATGTTTTTTTTCTTCAAAAGCAATCCATTCTGATTGCATCAGAAGCTGCCAGCAACGATGCTACTTGCAGAGCATATAGTATTCGCCAGTAGCACAAAACTTCTCTATTAGAGACATGTAAAGGCTGACACGTTTGCTTATATAGTAGATACACCGGTTAATATACACTTAATGTTCTATCACACACATAAATATCTATGGACATTCATCTAATGACGAGAATTTGCAAAATAATAGCATTAAGAGGTCACGACAAAGGTACATTTTTAATTATTTACACGGTTACCACTAGTAAAGTAAATTTAAGCTCATACGGCCAAAAAACGGCACTTATGGTCTTTATAAATATTTAGTTGAATTAGTTGTATCTTAGCTATATAAACTACGATACTGCCTAGAAAAACACCACACATTCAGGTAATCAAAACGGCTAAGCGAAAGGCACAACTTTCCGTGAAAATTACTCTAAATAAATTACAAATTGAATCTGCCTTATATAAATTTAATAAATTTAGGTGTAATCAGCACATCCAGTAATTAAAAATGACTTCCCAGACTCCCATACTCTTATCTTAACAGACTTGAGATATCAATAAAAATCTTAATATGAATAACTCCTAACTGGAGTAAATTCAGCATTTGTGAAGAAAAATTTGGAATACTCAAAATATTTGGACATTTGCTTTTGTTTCAAAAAGAAAAAAAGAATACTATAAAATGTTTTACGCCAAATCACATTAATGTGGTCCCAACTATGAAAGAACCATACTTATGAGCTTAAAAACTCGACAATTTATCTCTAGCATCTATTTTATATTACCATTTCCATGATATTGCACAAAAAACAAATATTTTGTGTGCATGCACTTGGTCCATAGATTAAAAACTTCTTATATACAATAAACTTTTATTCGACAAACTCTATGGGAAAATTTCATGTCATATGAAACAGATACTTTAAAAATAAATTAAAAATAATTGCTAAAAAGCTTTATGGTTGTTGCCGTTACAAAATTTTGTAAAATGACGTCACAAAACTAAATTATTTTTGGTCGATATAAATGACTTTGTTATTCCCTAGTGTTTTTTCTTAATAGCAAAGTAACATACAATTCTCAAATTTGCCATTGATAAAACCTGTTTTGTTTTTGATTCCTGTAATTCACAACCCTCAAAATGTAAAAATTATTAAAAGCAAAAAAAAATAGTTGATAATTAAAATCTATTTACAAAATATTCAACAATAAAATATGTGCAGTAAGATACATCTAATGAAAATTATTAGACACTGAAAAACATATTACATAGACACAAGAAAAACCAGTCATAAAGATGAATAAATCATTTATCATTGTGTATATTTACATTCTAACCTTTGGAACACTTCTAGCTGATGATATTCTTCAAGTACGCAACCTTTTTATTTTAATTTTTTGTAAGATGCTAAAGCATAGATTTAAAAAAAAAATGATTCTGCAAAATGCAGGTCGAAAAGGATACGAGTTTATCAATCCCTTCTATGTTTTCTTTTGTAAGCAACAAATTGTCAAAACACAGGTTATAAAGAACACCTTTTATGTATTACTTATAAATAACAAATCATCAAAACGCAGGTTAACACATCTCAGGTAAATCATATTCCGACTCGTCAGTTCTGATTTGCCCGAGTCAAATTTAAACCCATTTGTTAAAGAAGTAATTGTTATTTGACTATAATTACAGATTCTGAAGGGAGAAATTTGCAAAGAAAAGACTGATTTTAAAACTGAATTAGTTTCTAATCTTTACTTATTTGAATTCATTTGGTATATCTTTGTTTTATTTGACTTTTTATTTCTTTATTTTCTAATTTCTGATTTATAATTTTGAAACGCCCTAGTTTTCCTTGTGTGCACAGAATATTGATTTACAATTAAAAACAATATATGTCATACTAAAAAAAAAACACTGGACTTCTTGATAGTCTAATTTTATTTTATTTTATCTGACTCTGTTTTATAGAAACCGAGTCCACTGTTACTTTTCACCATATCAATATTCCCCCTTTTATACCCTTATAAAGTAATTATATCAATTTGGATCTTAAAAGTGTTTTAAAAATAAAATGGATATGCAGGAATATTCCTACCACGTGCAAAATATGTTTTCTGGTTCTGCCACAGAAAAAAATTATTTATTTAGTTATTCCATCCTTTGAAAACAAATCATTTCCATAAAATGTATGTTGGACAACAATAACACACATTAGTTACATAATATATTCAAAATTTCCATTCAATATTGTTGTAAGTACTAAAAATACAATCCACTGACCTAGTTTTAATACCATGTATGAGTTTATAACATTTTTTAAATATGCTGTTTGAATTTGATTGTAATATTTTCCAAAATTCATTATACCTTGAGAACTAAAGAAAACTACATAACTATCTATTTGGTTGCCTAAAAAAATTTCTCAAAATGGCAAAATTTCAAATTACATCAACAAAAAATGATTTTGAATAGCGAGAGTGATGGATGTCTTCCAAACTTGTCTTCTGACTGTCAAAGACAAATACATCATTTATCACTGCCCAGGACGCAAAAGATGACTGAATGATTGAACATCATGCTGCCTTGCCACATAGGTTGGCATAAAGAAAAGAATGCAACACAACTCTGTCTCTGCAAACATTCTTCACCTACTCAATATTCATGAAACTTCTCTCCCATATCATTTGATTATTCTGACCTCTGACCTTCTTTCTGAATCTGATTCTGAGAAAGATCTCTGCTTCTGTTTCCAACTACATTCACATATATTTATTTAATCATTCGTTCCTCACTCATTTGTTCCGCATGTCCAAATTATCTCAACACACCTTTCTTTATTTTATCCACAATGCTTTTCTCAGATTAACATTCTTTCTTGATCTAACCATTCGGACATCTATCATACATCGTTCTGCACACTCGTCAGCTTTTTGACTGCATTTGAGACACTTTTATACTTCTTTGGCAAGCTCAATCCTTAACATTCACACATTATCATTGGTATTGGGACTTTATTTATAAAATAATGAGGAATATTAAAAAAAACACCAAAATTGTGTTTTTTAAACACCATTTTTGTTTAAAAAAAGCAAATATAAAATACATGGCATTAGAACTAGGCGAGCAAATAACTGCTCAAAAAATTAATGAAAAAGTGAGTATGTTCTATGGTTTTAAGTATATAAAAGGGAATTTTTTAATGAATTAATATTATGTATTTTAAAGTAATATCGGGAGGTTGAGAGAGATGATATTTAGAAAATTCGTTGCATCACCTTGCCTCTCTATCCTGAACGCCTCCCCCTTCTTGGGACCTGGCAACATCACTCAACACACCGCCATATTTGAAACCGACTTTACCCAAATCGAAGTCGACACTTTTTGAATTGTCTATAAGTCTGGGTTCTTGAAGTCCTCCCATCATGCTGTCATCTTCGTACTCCTCCAACTCGGGATCGTTGGACTCTCTATCGGCTGCTTCTTCAGCCAGGGATGTGTTCATGAATCCCTGGTAGCTTCCTGGCATTTTCCTGACACCCGCTCCATGGGAGATGTCCTCGGTCAGCGCGGGCAAAAAGCTGTCAAATGAGCCTTGTCTGCAAATAATTTGACAGATAATTAATTAATTTGTTAAAAAAAAAATAATTAACACATGTATAATGCCACTTAATGAGTTTTATTTCATTACACATGACTCCGCCTCCGTAGTGTAATGGTCAGCATGCTCGGCTACCGTTCTGGAGGTCCCGGGTTCGAATCCCAGGGGGGGGTGAAACAAATATAAGTGATTTTTTCACTTGAATATTTATTCAATATTACCCTGGACTGGAACCTGAAGCGGAGGGCTGATCACCTTCCCTTCATGTGTTAACGATCAAGATAACACTGTGTTTATATGATGCAGTGCCGTATACACCATTGGGGTGCGGATAAAGATTTGAAGACACATGACTAGTTTCGAAAACTACAGATGTTTTCATCTACAGGCAATGAAATAAAACTCATTAAGTGGTATCATACAAGTGTGTCGCCTACTTTCAAAATCCGCCAGATGCAACTTTAAAAGATTTTAAAATAAATACTCTATCAGAATGCCAATTGTGGGTTTTATTGTTTAAAATATTTATTTACTTAAAAACCCTGCTAAAAATACTTAAAAAAACAGCGTTTATTTTAAATTCGGCCATATTCATGGAACTTGCCTTCTGACCCATATCGACTAATCAGAGAGCGGGAATAAGTCAAAAATTAAGATGACGTCATTATCCGTTTGTGTCACTTGTATTTTTTTGAATGCTGAACAAAAATCTAAAAATATGTTAAAATTCTCTATTTTATAATATTTTAACTAAAGATAGACAAATCTTTTAAACATAAATGTTACCCGGAGAATTTTGCAGTTTTTGGAAAATCGACCTACGTGGATCTGGCGGATTTTGAAAGTAGGTGACACAAATGTTTTTTTTTTAAATCGTCATACTATTGTAGTTAAGTTGCTGTTTCCCATCAATCGTCATACTATAGTAGTTCAATTGCTTTTTATCATCAATCATCATACTATCGTAGTTTAATTGCTGTTTGTATGAAACTGTACTAAAGTTGCTTTTTACAATCAATCGTACTACTATAGTTAAGTTGCTATTTACCTTTCTGGAAAACCAAGGTATGCTCCCGGAGCAGATGCAGATCTGGCTCCACGTGATAGCTTCCCTGGTCGTAGAAATGGATTCTGCAAAAAATTAAATATTATAATATCTATAGAGTGCGTCCCTATAGCAAATTCAATGGATTTGCTACACTTCGGAGTTATTTATATGAAGTTTTTTTATAAATATTTTCAACAAAGGTGAAGATCTATTTTTCTGCAATCTATATTATTAATGATATTTATTAGCAGTATTTTATTCTAATTGATATCGCAACGTATATGAAGAAGTCTATTAAAATGGAAGTATGAAAATATAGGAATTTACATGGAGGCAAATTTTTACATAAAAAATACTAATGACATTTTCAATTGAAACATAAATACAACTTTCGGAAGTTTGAGTAATGTGGTTGTCAATCACGGGGTACAATTGTGAATGTAACACAGTGAATACGGTGATTAGTTGAACACGCCAATCGTAAGTCGTAAGCCATGTAAATACGCGGACTCCCATATTCTTTACGTTGGGATATCAATAAGAAAGATGATATTGACGTTTGATGAATTTTGTTTACCTGAAAGCTGTGCTTTTTGAGCATTGTCTTGATGAGGATGAGTGTGGAGACCTTGGGAATGCTGGTGACAACTCTCGCCACGTCTTCCTCGGTTACTTCCACGAGCTGACAATTTTCTTCTTCCGATGGAAGCGGCCAGCGACCATCCATCGTCACCCAAGGATGGACCTATAACGTAAAAGCGAAGAGCTGTTCATTATGCTGGCCACGGTTGTATGGAGAAATTAGAAGTCTTAATTTTACCCGGCACAGAACTAAAAGGTGCTAAATGACGCTTTTTCTACACACACAAAATTTGATTAATATCAGATATCATCTATTGCTCAGGATTTTTTTCTAGATCTGAAATATACAAACGAAAGACCGTTCACTAGGCTGGAAAAGGTTGTATGGAGAATATAGAAGTTTTAATTTTACCCGGTTTATAAAAGTCTTAATTTTATGAAGATTTTTCTGTTGATATCTTTTGTGTACAGAAAGAAAAGGGTGCCAAATGACGCTTTTACTACGCATACAAAATTTAATAAACATTGGATATCATCTTTTGCCTCCGGATCGATTTAAATATATTTTTTTTATGATTTTTAGTTGAGTTATTGCAGTAAGACTAAAATATCAAAAAAGTTAAAACTAAATGTAAAAATGAGGGTGTTTAGAACAATTTAAAAAAATTAAGAGTAACATTTATTAATAACAATTTAAAAATTCGTCAAAATGCCATTTATAAAATTATTATTTACTTCATGATCCACATAAACAATTTTAATTTAATTATTCACCTCAGAAAACATCGCATTACACAATTCGCTCACTCCTTTCAACAACGTCATATCGTAGTCATACAGGAGAAAGTGACCTAGCGCATTTTTAACAAAAACGTGATCATTGACTATTTAATATCTTACTAGCTTAATATTGCCCTGAAAAAAATCCAAAGGATTTTAAACTTGGAAGTAAACTATATTGATTTGTTAAAAATGACTAACTGCATTGATGTTTATTTTCTTGCCAAGCAAAAGTGACTTAAATGGCCCTCCTGAACATTTTACGTTTTGGTAGTTGGTCACTTTCTCCTGTACGACTACGATATATCAAAAAACTTGATTTTTCAGGAGATCGTTTTTAAAGTTTAAAAATATAGTAAAATGTATATCATTTCACACTTTCTGCCCTGTAGGGGGTAAATATTAAGTTAAAAATATGCCGTTTTTGCTGGGATATAGTACATTTTCTGGGCATTCCGAAAACATGCAAAACTGAAAATTGACGATTTTTGATATATGACGTTGTTGAAAGGAGTGAGCGAATTGTAGTACTACCAATTCACGTATTGTGTGGTCGACTACGTTTTTGTTGCATGGTTCCCATCACTACAATGTTGCCAGATGGAGATAGATTTTTTTAATTACCTAACGTCCAAGTGACTCTGAAATCCAGCTACGGCTTATGCAACACCGCTTATCATGACCCTACTCAGGCTTCAACTTTTTAAGTTTCATAGCCTATGCCTACTCGTGAGTGGATTTACTATTTATGTTTAAGAGTACTATAATTTCATGTAATTCATGAGTGAAAATTCTAGGCAAAAACATTCAAACATTTGCAGTAGAGATAGATTTCCCGCGGTATCGAATATATAGCCATTTTTAAGACTGGCGGGAATTTTAAATTAAGCACTGTACATTTTTACATTAATTCCGAGTACAAGAAGAATTTTAGAGGCTGTTTTTTGAAGAGAAAAGCGCGTTTCTTAGTTCGTAAACACGGTACCTACCCGCAATTTTCTACGCGCATTTCGCGGCAAGTACCCGGGAGACATAAACTCGCAGAGAAACATTGCGCTGGTTAGTTATTCATGGACACAGTTAATTATCTGTACCCCAAACAAAGGTTTGGTCGCAAATTTCGCGGCGCCTTGATTAGTATCAGTAAAGAAAGCCCGAGGCCTGAATTAAAACCATAAAGTTCGTCTAATACTCCCCCGAGATAATCTTGATAACAGAGTTGCTCAGACTAAGTGCATATTAAAACGAGTCAAGATTGCCGCCACAAAAGCTGTAGGTCATAGATTTATTATTTATGGTCATGGCGATCTGTCACTTACTCCACGCCCGGTCGTTTCATTTTATTTATATTTAAGACCTACATAAATTGTTGAGTATTACATAATGTATTGTAAATCTCCATAGATAAAATCTGCTTCAGACTGCGTGAATAATACCCAACACTTCCTATGAATATATTATTCTTCATTTTCAATTTTTAAATTTATTTTATTTATACATAGATAATATACACATTGCAAACTTAAATTTAAATCGTATACATTAACATAGATATCGGCAATATAAAATAGAACATAAGCAAGAATACTACTGCTAAAGGTGTAGAAGAATCCAAACCGGATATTGTTCAACATAGCGGTAGCTCTTCCTACAGGCATAACCATCGGCAGGTTGGTCCTGTGTATAGGAATGTGAAACAATCTATGCCGACGCTGTCTTAGGTTGCGAACATACAGACCAATGCTCCGGATAATTTCAGGATTATCGATCATACAATCGATAAAAATGCGTAATCATAAGCTCTTTATAAGCCCTCTGTCTTGCACTGCTGGATATAGGCCTCTTCCCCTTTTTTCCATTTCTTCCGGTCGGTTGCTGTTTGCAGCCAGTTTTTACCCCCCACAGCGACTATGTTGTCGGACCATCTCTTTTGGAGTCTTCCAACACCTATTTTGTTCTCCCAACGTCTCCATCGTAAAAAAATTGGGGCCCATCTTGTGGGGTCCTGCCTTGCAATATGCGTTTTTACCACAAAGTGACAATAGAACACCACACTAGTTTGTCTTTGCGAGCGATCTTAGCCTCTTTCACATTCATGCATCTCCTCATACATTTTCAATTCAATTCAATTCAATTTATTCAATAATTAATATATACATTACAAACTAACATTTAAGGCGTATACATTAAAAAAACAAATAAAAAAGTAAGCAAAAAGCCCTGTAAATTCCAAAATTTCCGTATTCTTCTATGTTGTTAATATAAATAATATTGGATAACGGTATGCTTTTCTCGCATACGGGGGCGTTTTAGTTAATGAAATACTGTCCTGCGAACGTTTTAATGCTAATACAGTGAAACCTCTATCTATCGTTTTTAAAGGGACCTTTTGAAATAAACTGTGAATGCGGGATAATGAAGTCAATACACAAGGAGATACGATCGAGTAAAGATACCGTCCTTCCAATCTGCATAACCATAAGTAGGTGGAAATTTCAAGAATACAAGTTTTAGATGTTAATATATGTATTTATTGAAAAAAAAACAAAGTTGAACAGAGCCCAAGGATCTTCAGACCTCTTCTGCTGTATCCATCATACAAGCTTTCGATAGTCTGTATCCCACACGTTGAAATATTGTCGTAGAATATAACAAAATTCAGAAAGTTAAAAAAAAAGTAAAAAAACAGACAAATATATCAAATATGTAGCATAATTCAAACGATGAATGCGGTAAAATGGTGGATAGAAACGATCGATGCATTTTTGTATGAAATTAATCCGGGGTAGAAGAAAAAAACGACTCATCCGGAAAAACGATTATTCGAGGAACGATAGATAGAGGTTTCACTGTATTCTATCCCGGTCTCGGGGATTTACTTACACAAAATAATCCCTCATCGCCGCGGTACGTGAATGGGATGATTCCAGAAACATCCCTGTTTCCCTCCCCAGGGAACGCAACAACTGCGGGTGAATTATTCAACCGGAAGCACACTCCAATGCGGTGGTCATCAATTCACCGAGATGGAGAGAAATCTTGGAGAGAGAGGAATACCGAGGAATATAGCCGGCTGAGGATTCAGGTAAAAGAGCAATAAACGTAGCAAGTTTCACGGACGAATTCCGAATACATTAAATTATACGATGCAGTTTTCCCGAGAAATATCTCGATACGATTCTATCGAAATGAATATCAATAAAATCGTATTGCATCAGTATAAAACCGAGTTTTTTCGGAGATGATAAAAAAATGTAGAAGATGAATTACGAGACTCAATTATTATTTATTGGAATAAAGATATAATATACCTTGTATAACACTAATCGCTTACTCCTTTCAACAACGTCATATATCGAAAATCGACAATTTTCAGTTGTGCATGTTTTGGGAATGCCCAGAAAATGTACTATATCCCAGAAAAAGCGGCATATTTTTAATTTAATATTTATCCGCTACAGGGCAGAAAGTGTTATTTTTGCATTTTGAAGAAAAAGTATTGTTAAATTTTTTTTAGATACACATTTTTTTAAAAAAATGGAATAAAAACCTTCAGGTCTTACATAAAAAGATCTGTTGCACAGTAAAAAGTTCAATAAGTGGCTTGATATTTATTTTAAATACATTTTACTATATTTTAAACCTTAAAAACGATCTCCGGAAAAATCAAGTTGTTTGACATACTTATGACGTTGTTAAAAGAAGTGAGCGTAATATGAAACCGATTATTTGGAGTTTTATGGAAGATATTTAAATATTATTTTTTGACATCTCATCAAAGATGAAGAAGAATATGGAAGTCTGGACATTTACGTGGCTGACGAATTGGAAATAATCCAGATTTTGTGTAAAAGTGTTTGGACACACTAAAAATGGTGTAGATATTTAAATAAATGAATCTAAATTGAAATAACATTATTATTTCATATAAAAAAAGATAGATTATTCATAAATTATCAATGACGTTGAATATAGTATAGATCAATTTCATTTATTGATTTGGGTTGATTTGTGGAGAGATAACATAATTTAAGTATAAAAATTAAGCACCTGTTTAAGACCACTATTATATTATTATTATAATGTCGATCCCAAGTGTGGTCTTATACAAGTGATTTATTTTGTTTATTCAAAGTTCATATATAAAAAAGTTTTCTTAATAAGCACGCAATTAAGTAAGTTAACTTGGTAAATAAAATGAGTTTAGGTAACTTGGTAAATACGATCATACGTGGTATTAACCAACTAAAATTTAAATGAATGGATAAATATAACTGTGTACAAAGTTTAAAAAAAACCTTATATATGTGGGTTTACACAAAGTAAACGATGAATCATAGAGTCTTAAATAACCACACCACAAAGTTAATAATGCTTTTAAAATAAAGAACTAAATATTATCTATTTATTTTTAAATCTGAATTATAAATTATACATTGTCGTATAAAAAAAAACATTTTTTTTTTCTTGTGATTTTGTTACTGAAATAGCTGGAAATCCTAGACGTCGAAAGGTAAAAACAAAATGAAAATTGTAATTTTGAACTACCTATAATAAAAAGTACAAGAAAAGAATAATTTGTATGACTTTTTCTATATTTTGAAAGCTTAACTTAGTACTAAATCAATAAAATAATATAAAATTGGTAGTAGGTTATACATTAACCAATAGAAGCTACACTAGGGGTGAAAATATATTTAAATTATTTATTTAAATTTAAAAAGCTTAATAAAATAGAAGTAGCTTTACAAAATAAAAATCCAATATATGCAGAGAGGTTAAATTTTCGAGAGCAGTAGAGCGATTTAATTTCATACGAGAACTATATTCATATCAGCTCAACCAGGCTGAAAATCCGGAAAAATGTGAAAAAGTTTTTCATATCTCTTTTCAGCTTTAGATTGGAAATTTCGCGGAAATAAAATGACGCCATGAACGTCTAATTTCCCATAGCGTTGAGCATGGGTAATATAAACGTAATGGGTTTACAGTCCTTATGTTGCAAAAGGGTAAAATACCTCTATGTGACTGGCGACCAATGGGATATGGGAATATTCCCGACGTTGATAATTCATTTCAATTTCAGTGTGCTAGAGGAGCATTGTGGATGTTCACACATTGTAAAAAAGGTTAAGCACTAAAAAATTTTATTACAAATAAAAAATATATAGATTAAAATATAAAATGTGGAATTGAATTCGTAAAAATGATGGTGAAATTATTTATATTTTGTCATATTGACATCTTATCAAAGATGAAGAAGAATATATTTTTTTACAACATTTTGAGTGTGTCCAAATACTTGTTCACAAAATCTGGATTATCTCCAATTACAGGAGTTATTTTCATATTATTTTTTGACATCTCATCAAAGATGAAGAAGAATATGGAAGTCTGGGCATTTACGGGGCTGACGACCGCCATAGGCTGGTTTAAGTGATCACTTTGCATACGTGTAACATTCATCAATTATACCCGTTATTTACAACCACACTACTCAAATTCTTGGAAGTTCTATAAGTATGAACCCATTTTGAAACATTGTTCTTGAATCACTAAATTCTTTTCATCTCACCAATAGATGTCTCTAGTGAAGTTCTAGTTCTAATTTGAGTAGTGTGGTTGTCAATAATGGGTAGAATTGGTGAATGTTACACGTGTGTAAAGTGATCACTTCAACCGGCCTATGACGGTCGTCAGCCCCGTAAATGCCCAGACTTCCATATTCTTCTTCATCTTTGATGAGATGTCAAAAAAATATGAAAAATACTCCTATAATTGGAGATAATCCAGATTTGTGAACAAGTATTTGGACACACTTAAAATGTTGTAAAATATAGGTAGATTAATTATCTAGTGTCTAAATTAATAATAAATTTTTGGAACAATAAACGTTTTGTAGGTGTAATTAAATGTACCTTCAATAAGAATGTGTCTTTTGATTATTCTAACAGCAATTTCACATTATATTTTTCTTGAAAAAAATTAAATATTTGTATACATTTTCAAATATCTCAATTAAGACTATATCAAATTATATTACTTACTATATTATTACTTATATTAAAATTGTGTTATAGTGGGTCACAGAAACTCGGTATTCCTCCGCTTCTATTTTCAATTTTACTCGCCTAATAAATTTGTTTGACTGATTTATATATATATATATATATATATATATATATATATATATATATATATATATATATATATATATATATATATATATATATATATATATATATATATATATATATATATATATATATATATATATATATATATATATATATATATATATATATATATATATATATATATATATATATATATATATATATATATATATATATATATATATATATATATATATATATATATATATATATATATATATATATATATATATATATATATATATATATATATAAATAGACCTTTGAAACGAAGAATATTTTAGACGATTCTCAAGATTAAGGCAAATGCGACGAAGGAGCTAAAGGACATCACAAAGAAGCGTTCCAGGACTGTTTCCAAAAGTAGAAACACCGTTGGGATAAGTGTGTGCGTCGGGGAGGTGACTACTTTGAAGGGGACCCAGACATGTGACTTCTAAATAAAGTAAAATTAGTTTCATGACGTCAATGTACATATCACTCACTCCTTTCAATAACGTCATAAATCAAAAATCGTAAATTTTCAGTTGTGCATGTTTTCGGAATGCCCAGAAAATGTACTATATCTCAGCAAAAGCGGCATATTTTTAACTTGATATTTTATTTATTGTTTCGGCATTAACTTTGTGGTAAGACATGTTACAATGATTAAAGAAAACACTTGTTTCTTACCACATGCGTTTTATTATAGACTACATGTTTCAGAAGTCAAACTTCCATCATTCAGGTCTGTATAATAACATATATATGAGTTATTATACAGACCTGAATGATGGAAGTTTATCTTCTGAAACATGTAGTCTATAATAAAACTCAAGTGCTAAAAAACAAGTGTTTTCTTTAATCATTGTAACTTAATATTTACCGGCTACAGGGCAAAAAGTGTTGTTTTTGCATTTTGAAGAAAAGTTAATTAATTTTTTTAAATATACTACATATTTTTCAAATGGAGAAAAAAACTTTTAGGTTTTACCCAAAAAGATCTGTTGCCCAGTAAAAAGTTCAAAAAGTAGCTTGATATTTATTTTTAATACATTGTATTATATTTTTAAACTTTAAAAACGATCTCCTGAAAAATCAAGTTTTTTGATAGATGACGTTCTTGAAAGGAGTGAGCGAAATATTTTTTTTTTAAATAAAAATATAAATAATTTCACCGTCATTTTTACGAATTGAATTCCACATTTTATATTTTAATGTACATATTTTTTGCTTGTAATAACAAATGTTAGTGCCTAACCTTTTTTACAATGTGTGAACATTCACAATGCAATTTAATTTTTTTACTTTAAAAACGTTCTCCTGAAAAATCGAGTTTTTTTATTTATGACGTTCTTGAAAGGAGTGGGCGATTTGTATAATATATACCTTGATCTCGGGTAGAGTGATCCTAGTATGCGGGTTTTTATCCAACATTCGCGATATGAGGTGCTTCAAGGGCGGCGCCAGGCTGTAGGGCGGCGGCGAGGGCGGGAACGTCAGCGGCTGCTTCCTGATGAGCGAGTAGAGCCCTGTCGCCTCTTCTGCAGTCCAGGGCAGCTGGCCAGTCACCAGCGCGTACAGGGTCACCCCCATGGACCAAACGTCGGAGGCCTGGGGAAAAAATACACATTTATATCATATAAAATGCTTAACTCTGATTTTTTAAATCTACTAAATTGTATTTTATTGTTAAAAACACATAAATATATATTTGTGACAATTGTTTCGCCTTGTTATAGCATTTCCAAATGAATATTTTTTAATTTCAATTCAGGTCCGCGTCCCGAAGTTCTGACGCGGACGGCCGATGAATTGTCAGCAGTGGTCGTCCTGGGCGGCGCGAAAGAAGGATAAAGAACTATAGTTGCTTCATATCAAGTTGAGACAAATATAAATTTTTACTTTTATTTTGTAGAGATCTTCATAAATGTTAAAAATATCGTTCAAGGCCCAATATACGATAAATCGCAACGTATTTTTTTTTTAAATTTAAGCCCTTATCCGCACCTTAATGGTGCATAGGGCACTGCGTCATACAAATGAAGTGTTATCTTGATCGTTTACACATGAAGGAAAGGTGATCAGCCCTCCGCCTCAGGTACCAGTCCAGGGTAATATTGAATAAATATTACAGTGAAAAAATCACTTATATTTATTTTACCCCCCTTGGGGATCGAACCAGGGATCTCCAGAACGGTAGCCGAGCATGCTGACCATTACACTACGGAGGCGGACATTTTTTTTTCAAACCCAGGAAATATTTGACGTGATAGAATTTTTCGCTTAAAACACCGTTGTTGTATTAAATTGTCTTCGAAATAAATAAATATGATTTTGAAAGGAAAATAATTATTGAAAGGTAAGGAGTTTAAAAAAATTCCAAATATATTCTTAAAAATTAAAATACCAAATTTTTTTTTTAAATGTGCGCGGAAACACGTTTAGCCCCTAGCGCGGCAGGACGCTTTCTAATTTGAACGTTTGAGATATCACCCTTAACGTTTAACATCGTTTTTACTTATGATGCAATTACCGTTGTAGCACTTAGCGTCGCCCACAAAGTAGCCATTCTCGCAAAAGCAATTCTAAAATGCATAAAAATGACATTAAACTGAGAAGGAATTTACATTTTAAGAATTTTCAGCGTTAAGTGCCTCACTAGGGAATGTAGGCGAAAAAAATATTAATAAAAATTTTAATTCTCAGCCATTTTGAGCACAAACAAATTGTGGAGATATGGACCCCAAACAAAATTAGAGTATCGCATTTTTTAAACAAGTTTCTGTGTTTCTTTGTTTTGTCTTGGTTAAAAAAATCCTCAGGGAAAGCGAACTCCACCACCTAGAACTATATTTATCCTGTCATAATTACATTAGGGAAATTTCTCTGTCTGTAAACGGCATCTCATTTTATACTGTAGTGGTTAGATCATTTGGCTATTAAGCTGGAGGCTTAGAATCGAATTTTCACGGGGGTTAAAATACATATAAAAAAATTGATCAATTTATTGATATGGCGATTAATTTGTAAAACACCATAATTAACATTTTAAATATTAAAATAAAACATTGATTTTTAGGATCTACTAAGTTGTATATTTTATAAAGTAGTAGTTTAATAACGATGACAAGGAGAGAGATTTGTCACGAATTTTCAGTATATATTTTTTTAAATAAAATAAACAACTTAGAATACCCTGAAAATCAGTGTATGATTTTAATATTGCAAATATAAATAAATCGATATTTCTATCCCAAACTTTAATGACTTTCTATTATATTATTTGTTGACATTTCATCAAAGATGAAGAAGAATATAGAGGTCTGGGCATTTACGGGGCTGACGACCGTCATAGGCTGGTTTAAGTGATCACTTCACACACGTGTAACATTCACCAATTTTACCTATTATTGACAACCACACTACACTACACTGGAGTTTCTGCTCAATAAAAAGCTTCTTTTCATCTCACCAATAGATGTCTCTAGTGAAGTTCTAGCGATTCAAGAACAATGTTTCAAAATTGGTTCATATATATATAGAACTTACATGAATTTAAGTAGTGTGGTTGTCAATAATGGATAGAATTGGTGAATGTTTCGCGGGTATAAAGTGATCACTTAAACCAGCCTATGATGGTCGTCAGCCCCGTAAATGCCCAGACTTCCATATTCTTTTTCATCTTTGATGAGATGTCAAAAAATAATATGGTTTAAGTGATCTATTTACACACATGTAACATTCACCAATTCTACCCATTATTAACTTTATATTACTTTACTTACAAAACAGTTTCGTTTAAATACACTGCATATGTTTTTTCATATTTAAAAAAAAAGTCGGGGGCAGATATTCACACTGAGGGTATATGTAGTACATATTTTTATAATTTCTAACTTTTTTATAAAATACAATTTAAAGTCCAATTTGTTTTGCACAACGTCATTTTGATTTGTTAGATTCCAATTTTATTTGTAAGGCCTCCAATGTGAAGTGAAAAACTTGTAAAATATTTAATTTATTTCTCTCAATACATCGAACATTTATGGCCACCAAAAAAATTATATCGCTCACTCCTTTCAAGAACGTCATAAATCGAAAAACTTGATTTTTCAGGAGATCGTTTTTAATGTTTAAAAATATAATACAGTGTATTAAAACTAAATATCAAGCCACTTACTGAACTTTTTACTGTGCAACAGATCTTTTAGGTAAAACCTGAAGGTTTTTTCTCCATTTGAAAAATATTTAGTGTATTTAAAAAAATAATTAAACCAAATATTTTCCTTAAAATGCAAAAACAACACTATCTGCCCTGTAGCGGTTAAATATTAAGCTAAAAATATGCCTGTTTTGCTGGGATATAGTACATTTTCTGGGCATTCAGAAAACATGCACAAGTGAAAATTGTCGATTTTTTATTTATGACGTTCTTGAAAAGAGTGAGCGATATTATAGATTTTACCCGGTAATATGGATAACGGGTCGCGGTCGCGTTTGAGAGAATTTCGTTTACGTTATAAACAAGTCGTTTAGCGTGATTCTGGAATAGAATACGGCGAGGGCGGGAACAGTCCCTAGACGACCGTGGGAAGAGTGGTCGGGGTGAAGAGAAGGGCGGTGGAAAGAGACGAACTGAATTATAGGGCCGTAAAATCGTAAAATGTAAGCCAAACGGGAATAGCGCAACTCGTTAGACTTCTACGAGCGAAAGAGTAATATAAGGTTCAAATAACAAATTATGATATTATATTTTGACATCTTATCAAAGATGAAGAAGAATATGGATAATATGAATAGATGTCTCTAGTGAAGTTCTAGTGATTCAAGAACAATGTTTCAGATTTGGTTCACATATTTAGAACTTGAATTTGAGTAGTGTGGTTGTCAATAATGGGTAGAATTGGTGAATATTACACGTGTGTAAAGTGATCACTTAAACCAGCCTTTGACGGTCGTCAGCCCCATAAATGCCCAAACTTCCATATTCTTCTTCATCTTTGATGAGATATCAAAAAATAATAAAAATGGCGTTAAAATAAACTGGCGTTTCTCGTGTATGTGATTATAATCCAGGATTGGGACCTCACATACTAATAAAAGAGTTTCTGCTTAATAAAAATGCTTCTTTTTATCTCATCTTTCTTAATTTTATCGATAATGCGTATCTCAGCTTTGCATTCTTTCCGTATTCCACCATTCGAACATACAACGTTCTACCGCACATACGTCTGACAGATCGCATTCGAAACCTTTTTTGAAGATATTGACTGAAAATTATGTAAAACTAGTGAAAAAAAAATGTATTTAATTTATATTTGAAGCACTCACTTTGTGATTTTCCATTTTATTATTAAAATGTAACTTTGTTTCAAAATCACTATAAATATTTTATTATAATTTAATTATAATGTCTACCGGTTTCGAAGCTTATCTCTTCAGTCTTGATAAAGAAGCGGTTAGCTTCAAAATCGGTAGACATTATAATTATTTATTGACTTGGCGTTTAATTTGTAGAACTCCATTTTAATTTACGTATTAATTTTAAATCAAACACAGATTTTTTGAGTCTACTAAGTTGTATTTCATTAACA
The DNA here is from genome assembly GCF_059751285.1 of Brachycentrus maculatus. Taxonomy (NCBI): domain Eukaryota; kingdom Metazoa; phylum Arthropoda; class Insecta; order Trichoptera; family Brachycentridae; genus Brachycentrus; species Brachycentrus maculatus. The sequence goes on along the minus strand of NW_028280815.1, from coordinate 77,520 downwards.
AAAAACACATAAAAAAATATATTGTGACAATTGTTTCGCCTTGTTAGGGCATTATCAAACGACATTCGTTTGATAATGCCCTAACAAGGCGAAACAATTGTCACAATATAATTTTTTATGTGTTTTTTGTTAATAAAATACAACTTAGTAGACTCAAAAAATCTGTGTTTGATTTAAAATTAATACATACATTATAATTAGGTTATAATAAAATAATTATAGTGATTTAAAACAAAGTTACATTTTAATTATAAAAAATAACTCCTATAATTGGAGATAATCCAGATTTGTGAATTACTCAAAATGTTGTTAATAAAATAAACATAAAAAATATTATTATGTTTTTAACAATATGGCTTTTCTAATGTTAAAAATGAAATTATTAAGAGGGTATTTTCCTGTGAAAAACACCTTTCTTATTTGAATTAATTATTGAATAATTATCTGACAATTTACACTATACTCGTACAACAGTCATAGCTACCATTGAGTAGAATATTGAATTTGTTATATTTTAATAATAATGAAAAAAAAATGTTTTCAAATTTTGATTGTATTTTTCCTGTATAACTGCTGATTTTCCAGCATCGTTTGCACCAATTGGTTGAGTTCGCTCTCATTAACCAATACTTAGAAAAAGTCAAGGAAACCCTTACTTCTTAATTAAGATTTTATTCCGCAGATATGTTAAAAATAACCCGGCGATCTTTATTAAACGTCTGGAATTTGCATTTCTATCTCCCATTTCCCGTGACGACGCCATTAATAAGGTATTAGGTGGAGCGTCGGAAGAGAAAGACACTTTCATTATGTAAAGCTGTTCCTCCATCTTGGATTCGTATATACAAACTAATAGCTGGTTTCTATTCGCGTCACGGTCAACAGTCAGTCGTCTTGGAAGGATAATACAAGAAACGATGATTCCAGATCAAATTTAGGATAAATACCATATGTAGACGTCCTCGCTAAAAAGTTACATTTCCGATATTGCACAAAAATAATTTAAATGCAAATCTGTTCTGTTTACTGTATTATTTCGAAATCCTAATTAAAGTTGCGACAAAACGTGACCAATCCTGTGTTAAACTAATATGAAATCATTAAATTGCACTAAAACGTAACAATTTTACAAGCTAGAATTCCTGATCATTTATAATGGAAATGTAACGTTTTGATGAGGACCTCCACAGTTGGTTCTTGTCGAAACCGGTTTAAGAGAAAAGTACCGAAAATAAGAACATATCCATCCCTAAAGATGACTACATAAGTTCTAGTCAAAACCAGTTGAAGAAAAAATTCAAAAATAAAAGTGATTAATTAAAAGAAATCTATAAAGTTATCTTAAACTCTTGTTACTAACCACTTTTATTTTTGGTACATTTTTTCTGCAGCCGGCTTCGACAATCAACTCATCATCTTCAGGGATAGATAAAACAAGGTGCTTGTCGAAATCAGTTGGAGTAAAAGTGACAAAAATGAAAGTGGTTAAAAACAAAGTTTTAGTTTTATTTTATAAAGTTTATAAAGTGTGCCACAACGTGTACAAAAATCATTAAAAATTGTTTATATTTAAATGACATGACGTTAAGCAGACATTGGTCAAATAATAGCAAAATAATTCTCTCTTCACTCATGTTATATTACCATACCACAAAGTTAACAATGCTTCTAGTATATAAAATAAAATAATAGCAACTCAAAAAGGAGTTTAAAATGCAAATGAGATTCATGAAAATCCTCACCTTGGCGACTTGTTGAGGGTTGGTGCAGGGGAAAACAACTCAAAAGGGAGTTTAAAATGCAGATGATATTCATGCAGATCCTCACCTTGGTGACTTGTTGAGGGTTGGCGCAAGGGAAGGCTTCGGGGGCCAGGAAGGCGGGCGTTCCAGGACCTCCGCTGCCCGATCCCTCACTGCTTCCTCCCAGGTCCGCTACTAGTACTTTTCCATTCTCTCCGACCAAGAGGTTGTCAGGTTTGATGTCCCGGTGGATTATGTTCTGGTAGTGCACTGGAAGACAAAAAATATTATTTCCACTGAAAAAATATATAAAAAAACAAATGTTTTATTTATAATTTAATCGATGAATAAGAGTTGAATGGGAAATGCCATGGTGAACATTTTCTGCAAATGCCTAGGCATTTATAATTCAGTATTATCAATATCGTGAAACTATAATTTATATAATTATAGTTTCACGATATAATAACTATAATTTTTGTATTTAAATTAAGTTTTTTGTATTTTGTATTAACTAATTATACTTAGAAACCTATACCCTTATACCATGTACTATGACTTTTTATTTTGTATACCCACACACAGGCCATGCCTTTGTGGGATCTTTTTTTGTATTCATTTTTATTTTTTATAAATATTTTTTGTTTTTGAATTTATGTAATGCAAAAGAATTTTAAATAAAGAAAAAAAAAATTACAATATTTTCGGGTGTGTTTAAATCCTCGTTCATTAATTTTGGTTTCTCCACATTGTTATTTTTACATTGAATGTAACTTTCATTAGTCAAATGTAACATTCTCAAATTACAATAAAATTTAAATTGGCGGGATTGCATACATTCCAAGTAACAAATTGTGACTCGAGAAACTTACAGTATTCGATTCCCAGAACCACATCGCGGAAGTAGCTCCTTGCCTGGTTCTCTGGAACCGGTTCGGAGTTCGGCTGCATCACGGGTCCTCTTTCTACTAATTCGAATACCAGGTACAAGTGGTCTTCCAACGGATCGTCCAAGACCTGTAAAGAAAATGAGTTGAATTCGTATTAATACAAATGTAAATGTTGGTTTATTCAAAATCTTAAATCTCTAATTGTTTTATTAATTGATTAGTAACTCTGTGGTTTAATATTTATCCATTTTTAATTTAAGTTTCACTTGCTTGAAAGTTAAAGAAATTAATAAAAATGTAAATGTTCGTTTATTAAAAATCTTAAATCTCTTATTGTTTTTATAATTGATTTGTCACTTTGTGGTTTAATATTAATCCATTTTTAATTTAAGTTTCACTTGCTTGAAAGTTAAAGAAATTAATAAAAATGTAAATGTTCGTTTCTTAAAAATCTTAAATCTCTAATTGTTTTAATAATTTATTTGTCACTTTGTGGTTTAATATTAATCCATTTTTAATTTAAGTTTCACTCGCTTGAAAGTAAGTCATAAACTGAAACATTTAAAAAAAATAGAAATTCACAATTAATGTAAGTGATTTTATCCCCTATTATTTCAATATTACCCTAGACTGGTACCTGATGCGGTAGGCTGATCACCTTTCCGTCATGTGTTAACGACCAAGATAACACTGCGTTTATATGATGCAGTGTCCTATGCACCATCGGGTGCTGATGAGGGTTTGAAGAAGATGAAAAAGAAATTCATAAAAATAATAATGTGAATAAACCCATAGTTAACAACATGACAATGACTAAAGCCCTTACCCTTTTGCTAATGTTCTTACTGATAAAAAAGAAACCCCTCTTCAATCTTCAACATCCCAAGGACCCAACTCTAAAATTTAGAATTAGCTTCACATATGGTGTTTGAAAATTATACGGAATGCATCGAAACACGTGTTGTTGAAATATATAGAATTATCTATGTTGAAATATATAGAATTATATCTATTAAAATGAAGAATAATCTACGGTTTAAAAAAATTCCAAGTACTTGAAATCTCATCATTAATAAAGACGTCAATTGAGATGAGAATGGTTTGGTCATATACAGGCCTTACTATTTCCTCATTCTCTTTACGTTATATCTTTCTTCTCTTTCATGTAACGAAATATGCTTAATAACCGTGACGCGTCCTTGAATTATCGATTGTCGAATTGCCGCTGAAGAAGTTTCATTTGAAAAGTATCAAATAGTATATTTATTCATAAAAACTAGTCAGAATTAGAATGAAGGTACAAAAGCTGTCAAATTAAGAAGTTTTTAAAAGAAAGATGTCTTCCTATTTATAAACATAATATTTTTCATCAGAAAGACAGAAATAAATATATGTTTCACTATATTCCCCGTTTTGTTCATTCATTACGTTGCTACGAACCTTGACTTTTCATCTCCAAAGGACAGAGTTCACTCACGTATCTCTTCATTACACTTCCCTAATTTCTTATCATATTCAGCTACCTTTATTTTTCTTACATAACTATATTTCATCGTACACAAAAAAAGTACAATTTACAAACATGTACGCTCGCTCCCGTGTCGAGGAAACATTTTACAATACGTATATATAAAAATATCCAAAATAACAATTAATAATACACTAACAAAACATCACTTAAAATAATCATAACTATCATACAATACATTTAATACAAAACAATAGATTTTCAAAAAAAATCGTCACAAAAACGACAGTTACATACTAGAAAGAAATTTGGAAAGTCTCCATTGAGACTTTTCTCTTAGTTAAGCGGACGAAACCGGATGTTCTGAACAACACGGATTCATAAGTGGAAGGTCAATACAATCCAATCATTTGATCTATCAGAAATACACATCAGATTCACTAGAAAATAAACATCAAGTAGATTACATCCATACCGAATTTTCAAAACTATGTGATAGAATTAGCCACAAAATATTGCCACAAATGTAAGGATTGTTTTAATAAATAATTGTTTGACTCTCATGAGCTGTCATTGTTGAATATTTCTACTGTGTGGCCGTTAAGTAAGTAATAGACTCGACAACCTTTCTTTTAAAGTGATATTATTTATTGTATATATTTTTTAAATCCAAACCTAAAAACTTAATCTAAAAGCAATCGTTTGTGAATATTTGTTTTACTAATTTAAGATTTTGGTAAGCTATTTTACAAATAAACATAGTTAGTATAAAATAGCTTTCAATTTTAGGATTTTATTTGTTTGAACTGGTTTACTTTTTTATATAATCTAAATAAAATGACCCGAAAAAAAGAGTGATCAACTTCGATAGAATTTTTTGTATGATTTTTCATCAGCCTTGTCTAGCGCATTTCAAAAGTAAACAGGGAATCATTGTTTACGTAGTACATCTGACTTTATCCCTTTTTCCTTTTTTCCATTTCAGCACGGCTTGTGTAAGAAATGATCGAAGAAAAGTAGGGTATTGATTGGAGCAGGCGACAGTAAGAAGAGTGGTTTAAAACAATACATCCCTACCTGCCAGAGAAAAATATCTGCGAAACGATCTCTGCAGGCCCTCAACCACCCTGACATACATAGATGAGCTCAAATACCTATATCCGCTACTCAAAGTGATCAAGATACTGTGGGAACATGGGAAAAATAATAAATTGGCAATCTGAATCAGACGTAGGTCGTCCGTGAACAAGCGGATCTTAATGATCTGTTCAGTTGTACTAATTGAGTTACCGGATCTCAATTTTTAGATATACTGTAACGTTAATTGGACCGGATACCTAAATGAATCATTTATAGTTTACTTATTTGGCCTAAGGTTTATGGCCTAAGGTTTATTTTGTCCGCCTCCGTAGTGTAATGATCAGCACGCTCGGCTACCGTTCTGGAGGTCCCGGGTTCAATTCCCAGAGGGGATCAAATAAATAAAAGTGATTTATTCACTGTAATATTTATTCAATATTATCCTGGACTGGTACCTGAAGCGGAGGGCTGATCACATTTTCTTCATGTGTAAACGATCGAGATAACACTGCCTTTATATGAAGCAGTGCCCTATGCACCATTGGGGTGCGGATAAGGGTTTTATTTTATTATTATTAAGGTTTATGGAATTACGTAATGATTTAAACATAAAAATAAACTCTTTTCTTACATGTTTTTTGCACATACTTTGTGGCAAATTTATAAAACTTTATAAAATAAAACTAAAACTTTCTTTTTAACCACTTTTTAATCTATTACATAATTCCACCTACTCAATAATTAAACAAACTATTTTTCACACTTTTAGTTTAAGTACATCATGTCCGTCCCTAAAGATAACAAGGTTTTTGTCGAAACCGGTTAGAGAAAAGTCCCAATAGTAAAAATGTCTGAAGACCATTTTTTAAAATTTTATAAAGTTTAACAAATATAAACCCATTAATTGATTCGGCAGTCACTTTGTGATAACGTTTTACTTAGTAAATACCACTATTTATAAAATCTACTGTGACACGTATTTCAATGCATTCCGCATCATTTTACGTATACGGTTTTTGAAACAGCAGTTTGAGAAATAGTTGTATTTACTAAGTAAAATTTTAATTAAAAAATAAACCCTTTAATAAGACAACTTTTGAGTTTATTAATTTCGATACTACTATTCGTCGTATCGCCATCGCCAAAAGTGCCATGTCTAAGGTAGACAAGATCTGGAAAGACCGGGGTGTGAGTAACAACACCAAGATGAAGCTTGTCAGGAGCTTGGTCCATTCCATTTTTCTCTATGCTGCTAAAACATGGACCATAAAAGCAGCAAAAAAGGAGAAAAATTGATGCCTTCGAAATGTGGTGTTGGAGGCGCATGCTATGAATTCCATAGACAGCTAGACGCACCAATGAGTCCATTCGCCAGGAACTACGCTTGGATAGCTTGACTCTGGCCAATATCTGTACCCGACGGATTCTCCAGTTCTTTGGACACGTTGCGCGTGGCAAAGAGAATAGCCTGGAACGACAAGTTGTGATCGGTAGCCTGGAGGGAAAGAGAGGGAGAGGAAGTTCCCCACACGATGGACCGATCAAATTAAGGCAGCAGCAGGCACCTCGGTGTTTGGAGCGCTACGTGCAGCGCAGTCAAGGGATAACTGGAGAAGAGTCATTGCTTCTGCAAGGGTCACAACCCTCAGTAATGAGGAATATGACGGAGAAGAAGACTACTATTCATTGATTTGGCATTAAATTTGTCGAATAACTTATCGATTTAAATATAAAAATTAACACTTGTCTACAACATTTTTCAGTTTATTTATGTAAATAAGACTATTTATTCATAAGGCTTTAACTTTCTTGCATAACTTGGTAATTTAAATATAAAAATTAACATTTTTAAGACCACTATTGCGTTTACAAATGTAAAAACTACTATTTATTGGTTTGGCATTAACTTTGTGAAATAACTTTATGATGTAAATAGGTAATTTTGAACACTTGTATACGACTACTTTTGTAAGTTTTTTCATCATGGGTAGTATGGTGAATGTTACACGTGTGTAAAGTTGTCAGTTAACCAGCCTTTGGCAGGTCAAACACCCTGTAAATACCCAGACTTCCATATTCTTCTTCATCTATATTGACATGTCTAAATGTAAACACTTCGAAGCTCAGAATACTGTGAATTAAAATTGCTAATATTTATGTTCATGTATGTTCGCCTTCGTAGTGTAATGGTCAGCACGCTCGGCTACCGTTCTGGAGGTCCCGGGTTCGATTCCCAAGGGGGGTAAAATAAATATAAGTGATTTTTTCACATATTTATTCAATATTACCCTGGACTGGTACCTGAAGCGGAGGGCTGATCACCTTTCCTTCATGTGTAAACGATCAAGATAACACTGCGTTTATATGACGCAGTGCCCTATGCACCATTGGGGTGTGGATAAGGGTTTTATTTTTATTATATAATATTTATGTTCACGTATGTGTGTGCTAATCGCTACAAAATAATCCCTATGTATGTTATAAATTAATCTATAATGATATTCCACCCCTTATATTAGCGGTTCACCCCTTCGGCATAAATGTCACGTTAGACGAACCGCGGCGGAATAAATTTCGGATAATTCGTTTTCAGTTGGTATGTTCCAAAATAATTAATATTCGAACGAGCATGACGAATTCCCATTAAGTACAGATAAGTTAAGCGACTGAATAAAGTTTGCCAGTTAAAAAGTTAACGCTTTAATATTGATGGAGAGGAATAAAAAAGTGTGGGTGTTAATAGGGCTTAAGAGGTGCCAAAGACTGGTGGTTTGGCCGGTACTTATCGGTAGTACGTTTTGAATTTCGAACGACGCCCGACTGCCAAAATAAAAGACAAAAACAAAAGTACAAATAGTTGCAATTTGACTCTTCACGCGGGCGCTCTATATTAAATTGTTGTGAATACCTCGCTGTATTTTGTGACCCCATCACCACCATCAAGAGAGAATCGCCCTGATCCCAGCGCTGGATCAAGACCAAATATAAGAATAAAAGGTTAGTTCTTTATTCATATGTGCTATTAGATATTTATCGAACTCGCCGTCCCTTAGTACTTGAAAGTTCGAGCATAAATCATCGAACTAACTCGGGAGAGTAACACGACTCCAAATCGATCTAAATATTTCTATCTTGTAGAATCGTCGTCTTATTGTTAATAATATAAGACTGGTCCTTCGAATAATTATTTTTTTTGAGTTTCATTTCGCACTGTGGCGAAACCATTTTTGGTCCTATCGAACCGGATTTACATATTTACGATTACTAGCGTACCTATTTACGATTGCGAGCGTTTCGGATTTGGTGTCAATACTAAATTCGATATTTAAATTTCTTGTGAATTTGTTTCCCTTTGATAATATTGCTACTGCAATAAGCATTACGTAAACATGAATGATAAAATACAACTTAAATTGGCGATAGCAAAAAAAGATTATATTTTGGCGGAAATCGAAGAGCTGCATAAACAAGCTCAACATGTTTATCAAAGTCAAAAAGAAACGCGAATTACACAAGAATTTAGAGTACAGGCATCGGAAATTGACAATGATTTTTCCGAATTTAAAAACTTATGTGATAATGAAAACGTGTTGCAAATGAAGTTAAATCCAGATTTTCAACCGAATTTTGAGAGCTTGACAGTTTACAAAAGGAAGTTTTATTTTGTTAAAGACACACTTATACGGATGACAAAAATTTCTGAACTCGAGTCGTCAAATACTTCGCAACCAATTCACGGTGTAACAAATTTAGTTTTAAAATCGCAGGATGATCCTAGTTATAATTTAAGTATTCAACCACTAGTATTAAATAAGATAACCGATAACCTTCCAGTTTCCGAGATTAATACCTCATCTCTCAACTATTTAAAAGACTTGTCCTTAGCCGACAGAGACTTCCACATTTCAAGACCAGTAGACATATTACCGGGTGCTGAAGTCTTTACTGAAATTCTGCGAGATAAAAGAATACGTGGACCGCCAGGAAACCCAGACGCTATAGAGACCGCATTTGGGTTTATAATTGAAGGTTCGGCCAATTCTTTGATAAGTTACGATAAGGACGATACTCGTCCTCCTATTCATAATTTTTTGACTACTTCTAAGGAATCAATTGAGACACTAGTATCCAGATTTTGGACATTAGAAGAAGCACCTTCGAGTGAAAAACCAAGTTTTTCATCTGAGGAAAAACAGTGTGAAGAATTTTATAAATCAAACATACATCGGGATAGCACTGGGCGCTACGTCACAGCACTACCCTTTAATAGAGATCCATCTTGTTTAGGAGATTCACTTACAACTGCGACACTTCGCTATCAGAAGTTAGAACGCAAAATTAATCAAAATGACACTCTGCGTCGTGACTATGATAAGGTCATGGAAGAATATCTCGAAAATAAATTTATTTCTCCCATACCACTTAGTAATTCTAACGAGCCATTTTATGTCATACCTCATCACGGAGTTCAACGAGCGGACAAACTCACTACAAAACTTAGAGTTGTCCTAAACGCCAGTCAGGTGACTACGTCGGGTCTTTCTCTGAATGATTGTTTACATCCAGGTCCTAATTTACAAGCAGAATTACCCGCCGTTATTCTAAAATTCAGATTATTTCCAATTGCACTCAGCGCGGATATCAAGCAAATGTTTCTAAATTTAATTGTACGTCCTGAAGATCGTCGTTTTCTCAATATCCTGTATAAATTTAAAACTGATAACGTAATAAAGATGTACCAATTTAATCGCGTGTGCTTTGGTTTGAGATGTAGTCCTTACTTAGCTAGGCGTACCGTAAAGCAGCTAGCTAAAGATGAACATGATAAATATCCATACGCTGCCAAAATCGCGTCCGAAGATTTTTATATGGACGATTTAGGCACGTCCACTCGCACAACGGAAGAAGGTGTTAAGTTAGCGCTAAGTCTAATTGAACTTTTAAAATTAGGAGGTTTTGAATTAGTTAAATTTGTAAGCAACTCGGCGGAAGTAATGAATGCTATTCCGGAAAGTAATCGTTTAACTAGTAAAGTTAAATTTGACAATGAAGAGGATAACCTTAAGATTCTCGGATTAGATTGGTGTCCTAAGGAAGATGTTTTAACAGTTTCTGTAAAATGTAGCCCAATACCTAAATGTACCAAACGCACAATGTTGTCAACGGTGGCAAAATTGTGGGACATCAATGGCTATTGTTCTCCAGTAATCTTATATGCGAAATTATTAATCAAAGCTTTATGGATTCGTAAGTTAGGATGGGATGAATTGCCACCTGAGGAAATAAAAACTACCTGGCAAAAGTTCTTAAAAGAATTGCCTCTGCTAAAAGGATTTAAATTACCTCGATTTTTAGGCTTTGAATCGGAATTATGTACTTTAAACATATTAGGGTTTGCAGACGCCAGCGAACGCGCGTACGGCGCCTGTGTTTATACGTGCATAGAAGTTCCAAATAATCCCAATAAAATAAGTCTAATTCTAGCCAAGAGTCGTGTAGCTCCACTCAAAATTGTGTCTTTAGCTCGATTAGAACTTTGCGCAGTCTTATTATTAGCAAAGCTTATTAAATTCGTCATCGATACAATTTCCTCAAGGTGTACAGTAAAAAATATATACGCCTTTAGTGACTCGACAGTCGCTCTACACTGGACTCACTCATCACCACATCGTTTTGACACATTCGTCGCAAATAGGATCACCAAGATTCAAGAACTTCTTGATCCCAAATATTTTTACCATATCAATGGTAAGCAAAATCCAAGCGACTGTATATCTCGCGGGTTGACACCCGCGCAATTAATTGACCACCCTCTGTGGTTAAACGGTCCACCGTGGGCTAGGGAAGATTGCTCTACGTGGCCTATAAATAAATTTTCCTTTGAAGAATCCGAAGATAAAAAATTGGAATACAAACGTTCTAAAGTTTTTCTAACAACGAATACATTCGTTAATAATTGTTTGGAGTTTTACGAATTGTCTAAAAGAGTTTCGTGTTGGGACAGGCTTCTTCGTATAATTGTATATTGTTTACGTTTTTTAAAACGGTTACCTCGTTCGGTGACAGTTACAGTCTCAGATTTGATAGAAGCTGAGAAGGTGGTTATTAGAGCGGTCCAAAGCATGCATTTTTCAGACGAAATAAGCCAATTAAAGGGGTCTCAGGTCATATCAAAACAGTTGAAACGTCTGAGTCCCTTTATAGACGAAGAAGGTATTTTACGCATTGAAGGAAGATTATCCAAAGCAGATCTTCCTTTTGAAACCAAACACCCAGCGCTTCTTCCAAAACGAGACCATGTGGTCGATTTAATAATAGATCGGTACCACAAATTTCACTTACATACGGGATCGGGACTCCTTATGTCTATCCTGCGCCAAAGATTTTGGATTCTTTCTGCCAGAAGCGTCATTAGAGGGCGAGTAAATAAATGCAATGTCTGCTTCCGCATGTCTCCGTCACATCCAACTCCGAAAATGGCTGATCTTCCATCATATCGGATACAGGAGGCAAAAGCTTTTGTCCACACAGGTGTTGATTACGCGGGTCCTCTAAACATTACTCTCACTAGAAAGCGCGGACAACGTTCTCAAAAGGCTTATCTGTGTCTTTTTATTTGCTTAACAACTAAGGCCGTACATATTGAACTTGCTTCGGACTTATCCTCCGATACTTTCTTAGCCGCGTTCAAACGTTTTTTGTCGCGAAGAGGACCTGTATCATGTTTGTACTCAGATAATGGTACAAATTTTATTGGAGCTAAGGCACAGTTAGAAGATATTTATAAGTTAACCGTATCGCAGGAATACCACAATATTATAAGCAAAGAAATGCTTAAGCGTCGTATAGAATGGAAATTAATTCCACCTCATAGTCCACATTTTGGTGGAATCTGGGAGTCAAATATTAAGAGTTTCAAATTACACTTATATAGAGTAATAGGAAGTCAATTACTGACTTATGAAGAACTCCTTACGGTATTAGTACAGATAGAGGCTCTCCTCAATTCTAGACCACTTTGTGTGTTATCGGGCGAACCTCATCCGGAAGTCCTTACTCCCGCCCACTTTCTCATGTCTACACCTTTGCAATCTCTTCCGGCCTTGGAAACAAACAGTTATAGTCTAGGTTATCGTAAACGGTTATTAGACAGTTTAGTCCAAGAATATTGGAAAAAGTGGAGGTTGGAATACTTGCATACATTGCAAGTGCGCCAAAAGTGGTGTACACCCGATCACCCGGTAACTGTGGGTACTTTAGTTCTAATTATACAAGACGACATCCCTCCTTTACGTTGGCCTCTAGGAAGAATAGAAGAATTATACCCTGGCACCGATGGTATTGCCAGAGTGGCTTTGGTCAGAACCCAAACCACCAGCTTCAAAAGGCCAGTTGTTAAACTGTGTCCAATTCCAAATCAATAGTAGTTTGTTTATCTATTGTTTTTGCATTTTTTTTTATCTCAGTTTTTCTTTTGTTTGTTTGTTTTTTGCATTAAGTTTCCAATTGTATTGAATTGGACGTTTCCGAACAAGTGAAAGTGTTGAGAGAATTACCTCAAACCTCTTATGGTTCAAATTGAAATGAATTATTTAATTATCCCTTTATTTAAGTATTTTTCCATATTATTTCTCTCTCTTCAACATTCGTGTTTGATCGTTTTGGAGTTCGTGGTTCTTTCGGTTTGCGTCGACGGTTTCGGAAGCTCTAGGAACTTCCAAGGCGGGGGGCATGGTTTGGCCGGTACTTATCGGTAGTACGTTTTGAATTTCGAACGACGCCCGACTGCCAAAATAAAAGACAAAAACAAAAGTACAAATAGTTGCAATTTGACTCTTCACGCGGGCGCTCTATATTAAATTGTTGTGAATACCTCGCTGTATTTTGTGACCCCATCACCACCATCAAGAGAGAATCGCCCTGATCCCAGCGCTGGATCAAGACCAAATATAAGAATAAAAGTTTAGTTCTTTATTCATATGTGCTATTAGATATTTATCGAACTCGCCGTCCCTTAGTACTTGAAAGTTCGAGCATAAATCATCGAACTAACTCGGGAGAGTAACACGACTCCAAATCGATCTAAATATTTCTATCTTGTAGAATCGTCGTCTTATTGTTAATAATATAAGACTGGTCCTTCGAATAATTATTTTTTTTGAGTTTCATTTCGCACTGTGGCGAAACCAACTGGTTTAAATAAACCCTTTTAATACGTGTATCATTATATTCTTCTTCTTACCCTTATCTGCACCCAATAGTGCACACGGCACTGCATCGTATTGTCACGATGTTAATAATAATAATAATAATTGGGATAATTTGTATAGCGCCATTTTCGTAAAATACTACCTCAAGGGCGCTTATAAAGACATGGATAATAATAATTATAATAAAAGGATGATGATGATAATGATATTAAAAAAATAAATGGATTAAAACGTCGTCAATCGGTCTCGGGCCGTCGAGTCTGGAGCGGGGAAAAGATGAGCAGAATAATTAAAACGCCTTCCTCTTGATCCCATGGGCTGGAGAATGGCCAAGGTGTTGGGCAGGACGCCTTCCTGAGCGATGGTCGTCACGCTGGAGGGCAGCTTGTTGAGCTCCTCATCATTGTGGATGGCCAACTTCCAACTTTGGAATGTTATCTTGATCGTTACTTTCACGAAGGAGAGGTGATCACTCCTGCACTTCAGAGACCAGCCAGGGTATTATTAAATGAATATTAGTGTGTAAAATGTAACTTAAAATGCATTGGAGTGTAAAATCAATAATTTATATTTGATTTGTCATTATATTCAAAATATTTTTTAATGTTAAAAGCATTTAGTTTGTGGTTAGTCAATTTTACAGTTTTACATCTTTGTCGCAACTTTTAGATACATCATAAATCTCCTGATGATTTTGTGTATGAGTTCACTGGAGTTATTTATGGTTGGTATACATATACATATGTGTGTGTATATATACATATATATATATATATATATATATATATATATATATATATATATATATATATATATATATATATATATATATATACATATACATATTTCATGTATCATTCGTAAAGTGAGTAGGGATAGACATGTACATGTCTAAACCTGAAGATGACAAGGTTCCTGTCGAAACCGGTCGGAAAAAAGTACCAATAAAAAGGTGGTTAAAAACAAAGTTCTCATTTTATTTTATGGAACATTTTTGTTATATCTAATGAAAGTTTATTTATTTTTTCATACAGACAGCTCTCCCAAATTAATTTTCATTGTTCGCAAAATATGGAACTGACTTTTGGAGTTGTTACGAAAGTTTGGGGGTGGAGTTCGTCACTCTGCCTGAGGGTGGATTTCTCGTGGAAACATCCGAAATTTGGTTCATTAGTATTTTGTTTGTAGCCGCGAAACGAACTGAAACTTCGAGTCAAGTCTCTAACTCTTTAAACAGGACGGTTGGTGTAAAATATTATTTTCTGGACTTTCATGAATATAATTACTGAAAAATTAATAATCTTACAACGTAAACGAAGACTTTATGACCCATTGCAGGCCTAACACTTCGCAACAGGGTAAGAAACTCTGAAATAGGAAAAAACTGCGTGTTGAAGATGTACCAGTCCAGGGTGATAAACAAAACATACTAAATAAGTATGAGAGTGAAAATCCCTCTTCAATAGGTGAAAATACAAACTGTGAAGCGTTTGCATTTTCACCTGTTGATGAGAAAATATTTATATTAATGTAAACACGGCTTACTTTGAGACCTTTGAATTAAGAAACTAGAAATTGAGCTGGATTCAAATTATAACCAAATCAATAGCATACTAGAATCTATAAGACCTGCGTAAGACCGATCTTGACATACGGCACGGAAACAAGAGCCGACACGAAACGGGGTAGAAACTCAGAAATAAGAAAAATCTGCGATGTCGAAGATGTTGTGCAATTGGGAAGAGAAACAAGACGTTTCTAGAGAAATCATGTGGGAAGAACGAGTTCGGATCGAGTGGTGAGGATAGCAGCGGACAGCAGCATAAGCGGGATCAGACCACCAGGAAGACCACCTAAACGTTGGAGAGATAGCTGGTCTTCCACCTCCCAGGAGTGGCCCGGAGAATGACAGGACATAGTCCTAAATAAAGAGGATGAAGAAGAAAAAGACAACGGAAACATACAAACGTATCTGTATTTTTTATAAACACACACATACAATCACATATACCTACCCCCTCTTCTCTTTAGTTTTATCTCTTAATGTTCAACAGTAGTAATAACATAAATGTGGAATTATTAAATTGGCTTTATCATTACTATTGTAACTATTTAAAAATATATATATATTTAATATACAAGCAGTATTTTTCCCAAACAAATTATATTCTGTATATATAGGTTTCTATAATCCCGTAAAATACCTCTTAAGGGCGGTATCGCTTTGAGAACCTGTGCTTTAGAACAATAAACTCGTCAATGAACAAACCTTTTGTACAAGTTCAAACTCTTAATTAAACGAGTAATTTGGATAACGATTCGTAGCCCTTAATCTAAGTATGATTTGAGTCACACACTGAAGATAGTATGTCAAACATCCCTTATATTTGCATAGGGGGATCTTGTTGACATAATACAAGAGGATATACGTGTAACCAAGGAGAAACAAATAAAGCTTTAACTCAAAAAATACATACGCTATTTTTGACATCTCAACAAAAATAATGAAGAATATGGATGTCTGGGCATTTACAGGGCTAACGACCGTCATATGCTTGGTTAAGTGATCACTTTACATACGTGTAACTTTTACCACTCAATTTTTTTTAAACTTCTAAATACACATTGATTAAACTTGTAACATGCGCGATCTATTCGGACCTAACATACAAATGGAAAGAGTTTCTGCTTAGTAAAAGCTTTCCTCATCCCACCATGGTGATGAGAGATGGCTATTGTGAACTCGTGCATACTGTGTTATGAGTTTAATCAATGCCTATATCTAGAAGTTACGAGAATTTGATAAGTGTGGTTGTCAATCATAGGTAGAATTGGTGAATGTTACATGAGTGCAAAATTATCACTTAACAAAGCCTATGACGATCGTAAGCCTTGTAAATGCCCAGACTTCCATATTCTTCTTTATCCATGTGATAATGTCAATTAATGATAAGAAAAAAAAAATAATGTGGAAAAAATCCCAATTGGAGATAATCTAGATTTGTGAACTAGAACACATTCAAAACGTTATCAATAAAACGATGTATGATAGATGTTAGAATATTGAAATAAGGAAGGAATGCAAAGCTGAGACAAGCATTATCGATAAAATTAAGAATGGTGTGTTGAGATGGTTTGGACATGTAGAACGAATGAGTGAGGAAAGAACGGTAAAACAAATTTATGAGACGAATGTAATTGTTAAAAGGAGCAGAGGAAGACCGAGAAAAACTTAGCACGATCAGGTATGCCAAATACTTGAAAGCGGTCAGGTTAGGAGTCGGAACAATCGGCGGGTATGTATGAGGAGTTGCATGAACGTGGAAGAGGTGAAGAATATTTGCAAAGACAGAGTGGTATGGCGTTCTATTGTATTTTCTCTGCCTACCCCTGCGGAGAAGCGGCGTGATGGTTAGTTAGTTAATTTTTTATAATAATCAGATATGAAAATTATGTTTTAAAATCAGAAAGAGGCTTCATAAACTGAACGGAGTATTGTAATACGGTATTTGGTACCAGCGAAAAAATTGTGGGTACGCAAAGAGAAATCGCTTATTCTATTTTTGGTAATGTTGACATTTTTATGTCATCACATTGAACAAATACAGCTAAAACAAATGAAATTGGTAAAATTTGCAATTGATAATTTAAACGTTTTGTATCTGCCATCAAATATTTGATTTTAATTTATTAAAATCAAATATTTAATCGAGTGTTTTTGTGGTATTATTTCACTAAATTATTTTCATTTCAAAATCGATGTCACATTAAATGGTATATTCGTAATGTATAAAACGTATATAATATAACATACTTGTGAAGAATATAATTTTAGGGGATTTTTTTAAATCATTTTTATTTCGGAAACGATGTTACAACTACAAGTAATGAACTAAAAAGTTTTTTTTGCCCCTTGGAAATCGAACCCGGGATTTCCAGCATAGTCGCCCAACGCGCTAAAATAATGTTTTTGTTTTCGAACATGACAGGATTCCCTTCAAGTTCGATTCCCGCCAAATGCAAAATTCAAGAAAGATTTATTTTAAATTGTTTGGGTATTTGTGATGTATTTTTAACATTAACCTTTCATATACTTACTATCATACCTGCATACAAGTTTCTAAAATAGAGGCTTTGCGGGTTAAAAAATATATGCTTTGGGAAGGCATTTTATTATTGCTGATAATTATTTATATACACTCCAATTCATTTAATATTTTCCTGGACTGCTAAAAGCAGCGCAAGGGTTGCCTTTAGGCAATTAAGGATCAAGAAAACACAACGTCGATACAATACAGTGCCCTATCCACCATTTGGTTCTGAAAATGGTTAGAAATGACGAAAATTCAATATATATATATATATATATATATATATATATATATATATATATATATATATATATTTATAGATATATATATATATTTATATATATATATATATATATATATATATATATATATATATATATATATATATATATATATATATATATATATATATATATATATACATACATATACATATATATATATATATATATATATATATATATATATATATATATATATATATATATATGTATATATATATATATATATATATATATATATATATATATATATATATATATATATATATATTTTTTTTTTATATATATATATATATATATATATATATATATATATATATATATATATATATATATATATATATCTATATATATATATATATATAAATATATATATACATATATATATATATATATATATATATATATATATATATATATATATATATATATATATATATATATATATATATATATATATATATATATATATATATATATATAATATGTACAAACAAGATTTTTCTACATCCGTGAATACAATCGGGTAGTGTTCCAACCCCCATTATCGACGATACAAAGGTGTACTAATGTGTGTAATATCAGTGGATGTTACGTTCATTCTCATTTCATTACCCCGGTAATGTTCAAAGCAGAAATTACTGAGAAGAAAACTCACACGCGGCTCGAATAAGGGTTGGGTTGAACCATCGATAATTGTATAATTGATCACTGAACTAAATTGAAAGGGTGAATCCAGAAAGTAAGGGAGGGAGGTTTACCTCAATTTTAGATTACCTATATTTATAGATAAAAATAAATTATTTTGAGGGGATAAATTTAACATCACATTTCACATATCGCTCATCCTTTCAAGAACGCCATAAATAAAAAAACTTGATATTTCAGGAGAACGTTTTTAAAGTTTCAAAATATAATTCAATGTATTCAAAATAAATACCAAGCCACTTACTGAACTTTTTACTATGCAACAGATCTTTTTAGGTTAAAGCTTAAAGTTTTTTCTTCATTTGAAAAAAAATAGTATATTAAAAAAAATAACTAAACAATACCTTTTCTTCAAAATGCAAAAACAACACTTTCTATCCTGTAGCGGTTAAATATGTCTCTTTTGCTGGGATATAATACATTTTCTGGGCATTCCGAAAACATGCACAACTGAAAATTGACGATTTTTGATTTATGACGTTCTTGAAAGGAGTGAGCGATATGTAATTTATAATAAATATATCATTTTATTTAAAAAAAAACTAACCATCACGTTGCTTCCTCGCAGGGGTAGGTAGAGATAATAGAACGCCACACCAATCTGTCTTTGCAAACAATCTCCGCCTCTTGCGCATTCACGCATCTACTCATTCACACCATAATTTTTACACTTAACCTGACCACGCCAAGATTTCTTGTGCTTCTAAATTAAATATTACTTTATTTTGTATATTACTTTATTCACGTATGTTAAAAATGTAAGTTTACAATTTCTAAAGTTATTCACCGAATACTTTGACTCAACGTAACAGTTAAATACGCTCGTGTTTTTATGTACCTGTGACAGATAAAAATGTTTTCTATATTTTACACAAATGGCAGCGCCATCTGTTGAACGTAACAGCAACACGTGCAATACTAATTAGTGATCATAGCAGACAGCGTGCTTTTCTACTGGTTTTAGCTTTTACAATGTTTTCGATTGTAATGTTTTTTTTATATAAATACTTTTGTGATATTTTAATTACTTTACAAGCATTATGATAAGAAATGTATGCTTCTTATTTGATTTTTCTTCCATTTAATCGGTCTCAGCCAAAGCAACGCATAGCCGGGTACAACACTTTTAAAATGAAACAATATCTTCATTAATTGTGTTCTTTTAACGTCAATAATACATATTGCTCACTCCTTTCAAGAACGTCATAAATCAAAAATCGTAAATTTTCAGTTGTGCATGTTTTCGGAATGCCCAGAAAATTTACTTTATCCCAGAAAAAGCGGCATTATTAAAACTTAATATTTACCCGTTACAGGGCAGAAAGTGTTGTTTTTGCATTTTGTGGAAAAGGTATTGTTTGATTATTTTTTTAAAATTACTCAATATTTTTCAAATGGAGATAAAACCTTCAGGTTTTACCTAAAATGATCTGTTGCAAAGTAAAAAGTTCGATAAGTGGCTTGATATTTATTTTTAAGATAATACATTTTATTATAATTTATAATACAATGAATGAGTGAGGAAAGAACGGTAAAACAAATTTATGAGGCGAATGTTAGCGGGAAAAGAAGCAGAGGAAGACCGAGAAAAACATGGTACGATCAGGTATGCCAAATACTTGAAAGTGGTCAGGTTAGGAGTCGTAACAATCGGCGGGTATGTATGAGGAGATGCATGAACGTGGAAGAGGCGAAGAATGTTTGCAAGGACAGAGTGGTGTGGCGCTCTATTCTTTCTGCCTACCCCTGCGGGGAAGCGGCGTGATGGTTAGTTAGTTAGTTAGTTAGTATTATATTTTTTAAGTTTAAAAACGTTGTCCTGAAAAATCAAGTTTTTATTTATTTATGACGTTCTTTGACGAATTGTCTGTTGGACGTGACTCTCTTTCAGTACAGGCCCATCACTTTCCTAATGTCATCGGACCATCTTGTCTGTCAACCTACCCACGCTTCTGTGAGTGAATGAGCGATATATAAATAAATCATTTTTAATTCAAGTTTAACTTGGTAGATGCCACTATTTACATAATTCAAATAGTGGCATTTGCTAAATAAAACTTAAATTAAAAAGGGATAGATATTACCACTAAGTGACTTCCAAATCAATTTTTTAAATAAAAAAAGTCAATATTAAATAGCGACCTTCATAGTATGAGTTTTGAAAACAGCTAATAGTGGAAAACATCAAAGGATTTTTTCCCTATACGAGACCTATCCAACTGGGGTATATGACATTAGTGCTTAAAATTGGTTGACGAGACCTTGGCATTTAGGGCATTGTTAAATTGAATGATAAAAAAATGGACGCATGGTTTAGTTAACATATACAGGGTGGCTCAAAATGAATCACCCTCTCAGAGGATGTAATAATTTTTCAAATAGCGTCGTACGTCAATCATATTCGATATTTAAAAACTAGACAGCTGCAGTATACAAACATTCTAATAAAACGGCCAGAAGTGTGTATCTAGGGTCAGCATAGATTGTTTCACATTCCTATGGTTATGCCTGTAGGAAGAGCTACCGCTATGTTGAACAATATCTCATTGGATATTGATCTGTTCCATGTATCTGAAGGAGTTTTTCGAAGCGGGATTCTTATACACTAATAGTATTCTTGCTTATTTCGAATTTAATGTATTTTAATATATACGCTTTAATTTTTAAGTTTGTAATGTGTATGTTAGTTAAAAATAAATAAATTGAATTGAATTAAATTTAATCAACACTGGCGGCATCCACTTGAGGGATGTCATATTTTCCACCTAAAGAAAAATTATAAAGGTCCAAATAAAGGTTTTCATCATTATTTTTAATCGATTAAAAAAGTTATTAAAAAACAAAATCTTATGATTTATTTTGCAACACCTTAAATGTCTAGTTTGCAAATGTGAAATATTATTGACGTATGACGCGATTAGCAAAAATCAAAAAATTTCTGACAGAGTTATTAAATTTGCACCACCCTGTATTTGGGATCATTCACGGGACAAAATTTATGGCATTTAAAATCCATACATGTCTCTAGTGAAATTCTAGTGATTCAAGCTTCAATTATGTTTCGAATTCGAACGTAACGAAGTTCCAAAAATTTGAATAGCGTGGTGGTCAATCATGGGTAGAATTGGTGAATGTTTCACGTGTGAAAATTGATAACTTAATATGCTTCTTCATCTGTGTCGAGATGTCAAAAAAAAGATTTATGGTTTTTAAATAAACTTCGTTCTTCCCAAAAAAGAACACTTTCCATTCCTCGATAACACATCATTCTTCAGTAATTTCTTCTCTGTCCTAGCGGCCAGACTATGGAATCAATTACCTCTCGGCGTAAAAAATGCATATTCTCTTATAACTTTTAAGAAACGTCTGAGACATTACTATCTATCATTAGAATCGAAACTGACTACCAAACTTCCTCCCTTAGTTTTTCCCTCTACATTCTACCCTAAACTCCCTTTATCCTTTGCCTTCCTTATTATTTTGTAATGTATGTTTTTTTTTAATGTTCAAGTACTATCTACCCTCTGATTGCAAACAGCTATATATGGTATCAAATGTTTTGACCAATATCACAAGTAATTTTTTTAATGCTTGGAAAGATATTGTTTTTTAGTAATAAGCCCGCCAATAAACCTACTTTTTTATTTGCGGTACAAGAAGTTTAAATAAATAAATAAGCATAAAACTAGGACTCCATTGTGCGCTGCAAGTTCAGCTATACAGAAAGGTTGAATGTGAATGTACGTATTATAAATCAACATTTCTTTGTGCTCACTAGCCGAGTTTCCGTAATAAAGTTATACCATATTCCTTCCTTAATGGAAACAAATTCCTTTGTCTCTTCAACAAAGAATTCAATCATCCAATATTCATTTAAGGGAGGATAAAGCTCCACGAATCAGGGGGTGGATGACCTCAAAAGGGTCATTCTTTGCCATCCTATTTATGAACATAAATATTGACTCAATGGCTCGCCGGATTTAAACTGAAAGCTTCAAACATCATACAAAGCTGTAATTTGTTTTTAAAAGCACGGTCGTTAGCTGTCTACATTATACTCGTTTACGTATGTTTGTTTATATATGTATATATAAATATATATATATATATATATATATATATATATATATATATATATATATATATATATATATATATATATATATATATATATATATATATATATATATATATATATATATATATATATATATATATATATATATATATATATATATATATATATATATATATATATATATATATATTATATTTATAAATATTTAATTTGAGTAAAGGTGGCTGTTTTAAGTGACATTTTCCGTACGGTTAATGAAAAACAGTAAAATACATTTGAGTGTATCCAAATACTTGTTCACAAATCTGGATTAGGAAGTTTTTATGATATAAATGCCCAGACTTTCAAACGCATCGAAATATGTGGTGTTTATAAAGCAAAACTTAAATTAAAAATTGATATTTTTATTCGGATTGAAAATCAATAGACACTTTGATTGTATTTATTGTAACTGTAGACAGTACTTCTACTTTTCTTTATGTATTTAGAATTCAATCCAATAAGTTTGTTTAATTTTGGATGCCATTCCTTAAAAATTAAAATAGAATTCTACCAACTGACTGCAGTTACAATAAATGTTTCCAAATAAAACTCTTGAATTTCTCGATACGACAAAACTCGTTACATTATATATTATTATAAACATTTAATTAAAAACAGAATTCAATATAATAGCCTTGTTTAATTTTGGATACATTACCCAATTTTTTAAAAATATAATTCTACCAACTGACTGCAGTTATAATAAATATCTTCAAATAAATTAATTATGAGAAGTCACTTTGATTATAATGAAAGAAAGCTCACCTCTACGAGCTTTACAACATTGGGATGGTCGAGCTTCTTCAGTACGGCTATCTCCCTCCTGACGAGGTCCAGGGGGTCCGGGGGTGGCCTCCCCTTCCTCAGGGGCGGCGCCCTGCCGAACAGGCCCGCCTTCCGCAGCAGCTTCCGCTTGGACAGGATCTTCATTGCCTGAAAGGGATAGCGGTTATTTAGCGCGAGGGCTGAAAGAAAATGTTTATTTTCAGCCCTGAAAATAAATCCATTCCGCGCAATCTGACGAAAGGCCTGAAAACGTTTTGTTATGCGGATAAATCGTGTGCCTATTTTTAGATTATTACCATTTTTTGATGTTCTTCTCTAGCTACCCGATATTACTCATTCATTTGCTTTCCCATTCTAAATTTATCTGTTACTTTTTAACAACATTTTAAGTGTGTCACAAATCTGGATTATCTTCAATTGTAGGAGCTATTAATCATATTATTTTTTGACATCTCAACATGGATGTAGATGTATACGGAAGAACATGAATTTTATTTTTTTTTAACTTTTTCATTTATTATGTTTTTATTCTAACAAATACATTTAATACATTTTTGACATCTCAACATAGATGGATGCCTGGGCATTTACAGGGCTTACAACCATAATAGGCTTAGTTGAGTGATCTCTTTACACACGTGTAACATTCACCAATTCTACCCATGATTAAAAACCACACTACTCAATACTCGAAATCCTATCTATGTTGTATAGATGTTATGTTGGGTTGAGGTCCCGTGGTATGTGTCACGGATTATTGCGTCAGAGTTCCGAGTACCAACCCACTCTATCAAAATTTTAAACTTTTTTTAATAATGAGCCGCTCAGGCTCACAAAAATAGTATGCAGTTGAAGAAGTTGTGGAAATAACAAATACACAAATACGTCATTTCTCCCTTTTTATAAACTAAAAAATATATACACATCTTGATATTCGGTAACATTCTTTGAAAAACCGTTATATAAATTTACTTATGCTAAAAATACTTTGAAGTTCGCGTTACTATTTATGACAGTCAAACATATCTATTTTTTACCAGTTTGCTTGATGAATGATGAAAAACATGCAAAACCAACACAAACAAACAAGTTTTTTACACAAATATTGAGAAAAATCAATGTTTGATGTATGATTTATTAAAAAAATATTGGGTACAAGGTAAAGATAATATTTTCATAGCAATATTTCGAAGGATTTAGCTGAATTTCTGAGAAGCGCATAGTGTAAGCGGTGGTGTCTCGATATGCGTCCGCTTTGGAAAACGTCCAACCTTATATTCGTCCTGTTTACTGTTTTTTTTTACTTAGTATGTGTAAGATATTTGTTTGCAAAAGAACTGGTATCAAATAGAAAAATGAACTCTATTCAATAAAAGGATACAATCAAAAAAATTGTACATCAAATAAATAAATTAATAGTATACATATTACGCTGTACACAAAACAAGAAAAGAAAAAAAAAACAAATTCAATGCGCTTTTGTGTGTGTGTTTTTTTCCTCTACTACATTCGCTTCATAAATTTGTTTTACTGTTCTTCCTTAACTTATTCGATTCACATACCTAAACTCTCTCAATACACGTTTCTTGTTGGGTAATATTAAATATATGTGGGTGCACTCATGTGTTTGATAATGTCTTAATAAGACGAAACGCGTAACATATTATCATGTATATGTAAATGAAAGTAGAATGCAATCCAATAACCGTGTTTAATTTCGGATATATTACCCAAAAATTCAATATGGAATTCTACCAACTGTCTGCAGTTACAATAAACACGTTTCTTAATTTTATCGATGATGCTTATTTCAGCCTTGCACTCATCCCTAATTTCACCATTTAAATATCTATCGCACACCGTTTTGCTAAACATTCGTCTTTATTTATTTTTTAACTCACTTTATTTTAACTACACTGTTATGACTTAAATTTTTTTAAAGTGATTTACATCTACATTCTAAATATTCAAATCATGTTCTTATTTTTATTTTTTTATTGTATTTCATATAATTTACATATATGCCATATGAACCTTTAAGAGGTTTCCATATTTAAGGTTAGGAATAAAGAATAAATGGATAAGTGATCAAATTATCCCAAAAAAGGGAAATGTTAAAGGTTTTTTTAATATGAAAATAAATCAGACCAGTTTTGAGTTTATTTTAGTAAAAATGACTAGTTTTGAGAATCACAGATGTTCTAAAACTAGTCAACTTTACACGAATAAATTCAAAGAACAAGGGTTTAATTTTTATATTTAAATCATAACGTGAACATAGTTAATACCAAATAAAAAAAATGTATTTATATTTATTGGTTACAGGACCATAAATTTTAATAAAATGTTTTCTTATATTTTTTAATCTTTCTAATCATTAAAATAAATCTGGTAATAAAATTAGCAGGAACACTTAATTTTTTCTTCATATTACTGTTTATATTTCCCAAAATTAGTGCTCAACTACTAATTTACCAAAATTAATTTATTTATTAATAGCTTTGAAAGTATTTTATTTTTGAAACAGTCATTATTAAATTACAGACTAGTTTAATGTGCCGTAAGCTAAGTAGAAGAGTTTTTAAATAATAGCCATTTTTGAGGTTAATCGAACACAATACCGTCCAAAAGAGTGGCCCCGATATAGCTTTATTAGTAAATGTCGTGTAAAGTTCCCACATTAAAATATTTAATTCAATCGTATGCCCGCACATAAAGCGTAGGAGATTCAAATCACACTTTGTAGTCACATACGTTCGCGTAATTAAAAAATGTGACCGTAATATCAATCACGCGAGTAATATTCCTGTCATGTGTTCGCGAGTGAAACGCAACACGTTACATTGCCTGGCGTGATTGGGTTAGGTAACCCTGAAAGCTCCCGACACGTTTCCAGGTCCGGTTTAGAAGCTTATGGTTCCCATTCGGAAACATCTATTAAAGAAAAAACTTTTCTTTTTTTAAAATCTTAAACCGGTATTTAATCAATCATGCAAAGTTTTTCGCGGTCAAACATAAAATATACTAATGCTTTCAAAGTCCCTATCACTGTCAGCGGGGCATGTAAGTTAATACTAATTAGTGTATACATTACTCACTCCTTTCAACAACGTCATACATCAAAAATCGTCAATTTTCAGTTGTTTCAGCATGTTTTCGGAATGCCCAGAAAATGTACTATTTTCCAAGCAAAAGCGGGACATTTTAAACTAATATTAACCCGTTACAGGGCAGAGTGTTGTTTCTGCATTTTGAAGAATATGTATTGTTTAATTATTTTTTTAAATATACTTAATAAATTTCAAATGGAGAAAAACCTTCAGGTTTTTCCTAAAAAGATCTGTTGCACAGTAAAATGTTCAATAAGTAGCTTGATATTTATTTTAAATATTTTTTTTATATTCTTAAACTTTAAACACAATCTCTTGAAAAATCTTTTTTTTTTAAATATGACGTTGTGGAATGGAGTGAGCGTCATGTGCACTTGAAGCTATGGCTCTCACAAAAAAGGCTGAAAAGCTCAAATGCACTCAGCGATCCATGGAAATGTCCACGCTTGGTTTGAGCCTGAGGGATAAAGTAAGAAATGAAGAAATCGGGAACAGGACCAAAATAGTGGATATCATGGATCTGGGTTAGGTCGGCAGCGTGAATGTGGTCCAAAAAGTTTGAGTAGGAGGAATACAGTTGTTGACTTATATCAATGTCCGGAAGGTGTCCTATCTAGAGCATGTATCAGAGGAGAAGTACGAGCTATTGCATCTAAGAAAGGGTCGACGAGGTGTGGGCAGAAGACAAATCTCCTGACTTCGGATGTATACGAGATCGGACGGGGATCAGGACCGTCGAGGCGCTAGTAAGGGCTGCCCAAGACAAGAACAATTGTGTCGCCTACTTACAAAATCCGCCAGATCTAATTTTATAAGATTTTAAAATACAAACTCTACCGGAACGCCAATACACTTAAAACATTTATACACTTAAAACACCTGATAAAAAATACTTAAAAACAGCATTGTATTTCAAATTCCGCTATATTCATGGAACTTGCCTTCTGACCCATATCGGCCAATCAGAGCGGGGACAGGTAAAAAATTAAGATGACGTCATTATCGGTTTGCGTCTCGGTTTTTTTTTAAATACTGAATGATTTTCTAAAAAAATGGGAAAATTATCTATTTCATGATATTTTATATAAAGATAGACAAATCTTTAAAACATAAAAGTTACCTGGAGAAATTTGCATTTTTTGTAAAATCGACTTGGATCTGGCGGATTTCGAAAGCAGGCGACAATTATTTTCAAAGTGAAAGTCGACGTCAGAGGACCTAAGATGGTACTGTACCTGCCTCTATATAGTTTTTAGTTTTAGAGATGTGTCTCTCAATAGAAATCTCAAGGTTATATATATATATATATATATATATATATATATATATATATATATATATATATATATATATATATATATATATATATATATATATATATATATATATATACTGTGGACATTTGACTTTGTCAACTAATGAGTTTGACAACCACTGGTCTAGATGATGTTATAGAAAATAACCAATTCACATTTGGTTAAATCTAAATATAATATAAAACATCATATATATAAGACCCCACAATGGGCTAATGGCTACCGGTTTTGATTGATGTTTTAAAACCCAATTTAAAACAATATAGTTAAGATTTATGGAAGTCAAAGTCGTACAGGAGAAAGTAACCAACTAACAAAACGGAAAATGTTCAGGAGGGCCATTTTAGTCGCTTTTGCTTGGCATGAAAATAAACATCAATGCAGTTAGTCATTTTTAACATTTCAATATATTATACTTCCAAGTTTGAAATCCTTTGGGATTATTTTCAGGGCAATATTAAGCTACTAAGATATCAAATAGTGAATGATCACGTTTTTGTAAAAAATGCACTTGGTCACTTTCTCCTGTATGACTTCAATATATAAACGCTAATATCATCACTATAAACGACAAAAGAAACGTGCTTTGGGGTTATAAGATTGGGATTATTCAAATTCAAATTGTCAGGCGAGCTTGGTAAAAAAAAAACAGTTTTTCGACTATGAAATGACTGCTCAACACGATAGTTTGAAATGGCCCTTTCTATAAATAGACCCCTTATAAACATAAACTAGAAGAATTGAGCGATTTTTTATTTATTTTAGCGATAAACTTTTCATGGGTAGATAACGCATAATGGACTCGATCCCAATTATACAGGTTATCCACTTCATATTGGACGAAAAATGTCCAAATTGGATGCCTTACAAATAAAATTTAACGTTTTATAAAACAAATTGGACGTCATATTGTATTTTATAAATCTGTTGAAATTTTTAAAAACGTATTCAAAGTAAAAGATAAAGATTAGCGTGATCGATAAAATTAAGAAAGGTGTGTTGAGATGGTTTGGACACGTGGAACAAATGAGTGAGGAAAGATCGGTAAAACAAATTTACAAAGCAAATTAGTTCGAAAAATTAGCAGAGGAAGACCGAAAAAAACTTGTAATGATTAGGTTTGTCAAACAGGTTAGGAGTCGAAATAATCGGCGGGTATGTATGAGGAGATGCATGAAAGTCGAAGAGGCGAATAATGTTTGCAAAGACAGAGTGGTGTGGCGTTCTATTCTCTCTGCCTACCCCTGCGGGGAAAAGGCGACCAACACACTTGCTAGTATTAAGAATTGAAGATATGGACAGGCGTTCATACTGGCGGTATATGTAGTACTAATATGGATATATTTTTAAGACCTTTTTTTTTAATTAAACACTTGAATATACCACTTCATGAGTTTTATTTATATAAACGACTAGTTTCGAAAACTTACAGATGTTTTCATCTTCTGGTAAAAATTAAAACTGTTTGAATTTTTACCAGAATATGAAAACATCTGTAAGTTTTCGAAACTAGTCGTATATATAAATAAAACTCATTAAGTGGTATGTATATTCAAGTGTTTAATTTTAAAAAAAATCAATATGTCATTCAACAAAGGTAATGCCGAATCAATTAATAATATATTTGAAAGAATCCAAACATTTTTATAAAATACAATATCACGTTCAATTTGAAGATAAAAACCAATATATGTAAGTTACCTTGTACATAATAAGCAAGGTAAATAATAAATGCAAATCCCATCTAAAAAAAAAAATATATGTAATTTATTTTGAATTGTTTTCTACCTTGTTTTCTATCCGAAGTCATAAGATTTAAGTAAGACATTGTTTGTATTAGATGTTAGAGAAAACTTTATAGAGAAACCACTTTTTGCGCATAAATTGTTACCAGGAAAGCATAATTCTTAGAAACTCGAATGAAAATTCTTCAACTCTAGTTCCTTTTTCTGTAAAATAAACAGTAAAAGATGTCATCTAATAAAGGAATAGTTTGAGTCGTAAGTTGACAATGTATAAAATGAATTGTTTGTGACATCAAAAAGATATTGTAAATTTCAAGAAATAAATATATATTTTTAAAGTTTTTTAAAGTTCTTTTAAGTTTTGTTATATTATTTCGCCTTTGATCTCTTTTACAAACATTCTGTAGAATGAATTATTATGAAAGAAAGGCGTTTGATTTTTTAAAAAGTAATATAATACTGACGCTTTGTAATACTGAAACATTAATAAATTGAAAACTCAGAAGCCAAAAAGGAGAGTCTAAATTTTAAAAATTAAATCTCTTCACAAAACTATCATTTTACGTTTTTTTTACAAATAAGATTTTCATTAAGAATTTAAAATATAAAAACCATAAAAAAGAAAATTTTCATTTTAAGATTTTTTCAAAAAAAAATTCATGGAATCTCATCAATCAAAGGATAAAAAGGTTTGAATTTAAAAATTAAAAACCCTGAAGAAAACTACAATTCCTCATTTCATCCTGGTTTATATTTTAAAATTGTTATTTTTCGAATTTGAATTAATCGAAAAAGTATGAAACTGTGTATCGGGAATACTCACGTAATTGGTGTCATCCTCCTCGTTGTATGCTAGTTTCACAATCCCGTAAGATCCCTGAAATAAAACGAAAAAGTTATAAGTACACCCTTCTTATACAAAGTTTCAGTAAACTCGTGAAAACGAATCCGGACTGGGATTACAATGAAAAACAACCCTTTATCTATGTAGTGTCGATATTTATGTAATAATTGTTAAATAAAACTTGTATTTTATTGTTTAAAAAAGCACATAAAAAATATATTTTGTGACAATTGTTGACATGACCCGTTAACTATTGTTGTCTCCCGTATATTATTACTACTTTTTTTTAATATAGAATGGCGTTGCACATGTAATACAATGCATTTGCCAATGTCAAGTTAATTGAATTCTTAATTATAAAATATGATAGACTATAAATTATAAAGAAAAACTTTAAATTTATTCCATTTAATTTCAGAAAAACAACTAAAAGTCTGTACATAATTGGGTTCCTGCTCGCCAGGATGAGATGGATATCTGTAGGGAGGGGAATAAGCAGGCCAGAGATTTAAAAAAAATTGGCATTTGGTCATTTATAGGGCAAACAAAGAATATGTGGTTAAGATCTTCCTCTTCGAAACGAATTATTACTACTTAAACTATTACTTAAGTACCTAGGATTGTTTCGCTTTATAAGAAACATCAGTTCATTTTATCTTCACATTCGTTTAAAAATGCCATAACTAGACGAAACAATTATCCCAAAATTAATTTTTATGTGTTTTTTTAACAATAAAATACAATTTAGTAGACACAAAAAATATGTGTTTGTTTAACGTTTAATTCATAAATTAAAATGGAGTTTTACAAATTAAACGCCTAATCTATAAATAGTGTCGACATTTTTTTTTACAACTTTGCCATTTTGAAAATGGTTTTGGATCCGTATTATCAGGAAATTAATAATACCATTCTCCTATATCCAACTACATCCGCTTCATTAATTTTTATTACCGTCCTTTCCTTACTCCTCCGTTCTACATGTCCAAACTATCTCAATACTCCTTTCTTTATTTTATCGACAATTTAAAACATTGTAAGTATGTCCAATTACTGGTCAAATTACATATAAGCTGCATAATAAATACCAAATCCTGTTTTCTGGCGTTTTCTAGGATGTAAAAATTGATATGAGGTTCGGATCTTGCATACATCCAAATTATAAGGAAATCAAAAACTAATACGTTTATCATACATCTTGTGACGCTTAATTTTTTAGTTTAAGGTAGCCATCTATGGATGGTTCGAGAAACCCCGTTTTATTAAGCAGATACCCTTTTATTTAGACGTAAACAAGATACTAACAAGGCTTTGCACACACCCACAAATGTTGTGAAATATGTATTCTGCATTCAAAGTCTTTGCTTTTAACCAGGAATGATTTTGTATCAATTAAAATGCAAACAAATGTTTTGTTTACCAAAAAAATATATTCTCAGTTTTCAGGGTAAACCTCAATTTCTGTTATTGAGACGATTAATTTTACCAACTGTTCTCTACCAAAAGAAAATACCGTAGTAAGAAAACTACACAACGGCAGCACAAACACGATTTTCTTTGTAATGTGTTGAGTTATTCGGTAGGGCGCATTGTTTTCGGTATGGTGTTTCGTCTTTGGTCTGAAGTAGACATGGTCGATTGAATTAAAACCCGAATGAAATAAAGAATTTAAAAACAATCATTACATAGTTCGATCATTTGAAGCTTATCACGTCTTTAGTGTAGGTTTTAATTTATTGGCAATTTAAAAAATTTAAATTTTGATATCTCAACATGGAAAAATAAGAATATGGAAGTCTGAGTATTTAAAGAGCTTATGACCTATCATAAGCTGGTTAAATTATCACGTTACACACGTGCAATATTCACCAACTCTACCCATGATTGACAACCGCACAAACCAAATTTTTGGAACTCCTAGATATACTGATCAATCTCGTGGCACACTACATATGAGTTCACAATAGCCATCTTTAAATAGAAAGGGTCTCTGCCAAATAAAAGCTCTCCTCAATCCAACATATATGACTATTGTGAACTCACATGTACTATGTAATGAGTTTTATCAATATATTTAGAAAAAATATAAAAAATTGCGTGGTGCGGTTGTCAATAATGGCTTGAATTGGTGAATGTTACACGTGTGTAAAGTGATCACTCAACCAAGCCTATGACGGTCGTAAGCCCTGTTGATGCCCAGGCCTCCATATTTTTCTTCATCTCTGTTAAGATGTCGTTAAAAAAACTATAATACTTATTTCTGCCATGCTTCTTTCACTGTTTTGACATTCGAATATCGTACATCGTTTTCAGCACATCCATCAGTCATCGTATTTTGATTGCATTCAGACTTGCTTTCATCCTTCTTTTGCCAACTCCATGCTTCACTTCTATAAATCATAAATTATCTTTTTTCTATAATTTTTTTTTTTAAGTAAATCAGTTTTACTATTCAAGCGCATAAATGAATCCAGCAATCAATGCAAAAATAAGATGCGTATTGCGTCTTTTAACCTCATAATAATATATTTGAAAATTTCGACCAATTATTTTAGCTGAAAAGAAATCTAGCCTAGAAAAAGTCATGAATATCATCCTCATCGGATAATCGATTAACAGTCACCCATTAGTCACATCTCTACTCTGAGGGGTCCGTTTGTCGCCATAAAGAGAGTGTACTTTTAACTCGTATATAAGCATTTGATCCGAGAAGGTGGGTTGTTTGGGGTAGGTTTTCAGGATTTCTAAAGTGTTTAGTTAACAGACGTCAATATACCCCTAGAGATCACGATTTTTTTTTTAGAGGTCTACCCTTTAAATAACCAGCTCCGAAAAAAGTAATATCAGACTTATTTCAGTTTTAATCAAGCCGGTTATTTGTGTACATTGGATTATTTACAGACTGTTTTTTAGTTATTATAAAGAAAATTATAGACACTTATATAAATATCCATAAAATATATATATAAAAAACATCAAATCAAAATATATGATAACTTCATATCAAAGAGCAGATAATCCATAGTGTAAATTCGAAACCATCTTCACTTCCTGTTTCGTAATTCCGGTCGGCGGAAAGAGATTTCCGGTGGCAAGTCTGCCATGATTTTTTCAATATATTTACTTAATGTGTTTTTGTATATTTTCTGAACGATATTTATAATATTTTTTAATATCTCAACGTAGATGAAGAAGAATACCGAAGTCTGAGCATTTACGGGGCTTACTACATTTAGGCTGGGCATTTAGGCTCATTTATGTTCTTCTGAATCTATGTTAAGAAATCAAAAAATAATATGGATAAATAACTCCAATAATTGGAGACAATCCAAATATATGAACAAGTATTTGGACACACTAAAAATGTTGTTAAAAATTGGATGTTATATTATATTTTGAAGAGAGGGAGATCCCTCATATGATGGACCGATCAAGTTAAGGCAGCAGCAGGCACCTCGATGGTTGGAGCGCTACGTGCAGCGCAGTTAAGGGATAACTGGAGAAGAGTCATTGCTTCCACGAGGGTCACAACCCTCAGTAATGAGGAGTAAGATGAAAAATAAGAAATATTGTATTTTGTAAAAGTTTGAATTTTTGATAGTATATTCATCTATATTGAGATGTCAAAAAATAATATGACAATTTGTTTTGTTAAACTTCCAATTTGAAATGAAATGTACTTACCGAGCCAGGATTAAATTAAAAATAAAATATTTAAGTTCAAATCCGGTGATTACACGGTTGGGTACATATAAAATTGTAGATGTTATTCTCGCGGCGTGTGGTTTGGAAATGTTTTATTTACTCACTTTAGAGCTTTCACATCCCTCGGGGTGAACAGAGGACTTTAGCAGTTGCGAAAAGCCTTTTGTAAGAAAGCACAAAGGAAAACACAACCCCCGTGAAGGTGAGTAGGGTTATTACTATGTTAATAAATGTTCCGTTCAAGGGTGGTTCAATAGCCACCGTTACACGTTTCCAACCGAAGATTTTTTTCTTCTTCAGCTTGGTGTAGACCTTGCGGCCTGTTTTTAAGAGGGATTAGCCTCCTGCGGTGTCGATTCTCAACTGTTGATCCATCTCTTTGGTGGTCTGCCCGGGAGTCGTCTACCATAGGGTTAGCCGTACAGTGCGATGTGAAGAGTCTGGATAGTTCCATTCTCCTCACATGCGCATACCATTGTCTCCTTCGTTGCCATCCCCACCTAACGACATCTTCGATCTCGCATATTTCCCTGATCCTGGCGTTTCTTATTCTATCTCGAAGACTCTTGCCTGATACGCTTCTTAGAGTCTTCATTTCTGACACTCTAAGCGCGTTTTTTTTTATAAATAAAATTTTCAATCGCTAACGACAAGAAAATTTTACGATGCAGACCTTAGGAGAACAAAAGAGGTGTCGGAAGACCCCAAAAGAGATTGTCCGACGGCATAGTCGCTGTGGGGGGTAGAAACTGGCTGCAAGCAGCAACCGACCGGAGGAAATGCAAAGAAGAGGAAGAGGCCTCCAGCAGTGGAGGTCAGAGGGCTCATGAAGAAGAAGAAGAAGAATAACGAAAAGAGAAAGTTTCATTAATCGATTCGGTAGTCACTGATTTTGCATTAATTTTGTGATGGTACGTGATGATTATTAAAAATGAAATACTTGTATTAGATCATTAATTTCATTTCATTTCATTTTACACTACTAGTTTCGATTATTGCAGATGTTTTCATCAACAGGTGATTACAAAAACTAACAAGCAAATTTTATTCAGGTATTAGTAAAGGTGGGTGGGGTAATAACTAGAGAGAGCATATTATTAATTAATGTTTTTTTTTTTAAATTTGGATAAAAAAAATTCTAAATTATTCATGACTTCCCCTTTGTATGCAAGTGAGTGCAATAATTTGTGTGTGTGAGAGTAAAATAAGTAGTTTTTAATTAGGTTTTTTTCAAATGGAATAATTGCAAGGCATCTACTTTCAGAGGCTTGTCTGCAGGTAGGATAGTAAGCATGGGGAAGGCAAATGCGAAAAATACATCACAAACACCCATAACAATTGAAAATCTTTGTTGAATTTATTTTGCACTTGGCGTCAAACGAACCCGCGACGCAAATTTCACAATCGAGCGACTACCCAACTACGCTACGGCACCTTTCATTCGCGAACTCTAATAAATGAATAAATTAAAAATAATCACTAGTAAGTCCACGGCGATGTTCTTTGATTCTAACGACGTCGATTTCTTGCAGTTTGGACATTATATTTTTTATCACAGTCTAAACACAAAATTTCATAAACACCACTTCTATCATAAAAATATATATTTACAACATTTTGAGTGTGTCCAAATACTTGTTCACAAAATCTGGAATATCTCCAATTACAGGAGTCATTTTCATATTTTTTTGACATCTCATCAAAGATGAAAGAGAATATGGAAGTCTGGGCATTTACGGGGCTGACGACCGTCATAGGCTAGATAATATAAGAGTTTCTGCTTAGTAAAAAGCTTCTTTACACCTCACCAATAGATGTCTCTAATGAAGTTCTAGTGATTCAAGAACAAGGTTTCTAAATTGGTTCGTACATATAGAACGTCCAAGAATTTGAGTAGTGTGGTTGTCAATAATGGGTAGAATTAGTGAATGCCCAGACTACCATATTCTCTTTCAGCTTTGACGAGATGTAAAAAATAATATTAAAATATATATTAATACTTATTGCGCCACCCTATATTTCAAGTTTGTCAGTTTGTTTGACAGACTCGTTCTGTCGTCCGGGCGGATTGAAAAGGTTTATCACATTGCTCTGTTTAGTTTTATGGGGTTAATTTTCACAAGTCAGAAAACCTCGACTTTTTTATTTTCCCTCATAAACGGGGAAGGTCGGGGTTGTCTTGTGACCGTTGCGTCTTGGCTAGCTACAACTGTTTGTACATGCTTTGTTTGCACATCGTACATCGCGTACTGTATGTAGCATTTACTCGTAAAAGCGAGAATAAGTCACTTTTTGATATTTACAACATTTAGAGTGTGTCCAAATACTTGTTCACAAATCTAGATTATCTTCAATTTAAAGACTCCCCCATATCGCACTGTACGGCCACGGTAGACGACTCCCGGGCAGACTACCAATGAGATGGATCGATAGCCGGGAACCAACATTGCAGGAGGCCTATCCCTCTTAAAAACAGGCCACAAGGCCTACACCAAGAAGAAGAAGAAGAAGATATTTATATTTTTTTATTAACACACGTTTACACTTTCAAAAACATAATTAGAATGAACTTGAATGAAATAAATGCATTATTGATTCGTCTTGAATTTCAGTCGCGGGACAATTAAAATGTCTTTAAAAGTTTAAAGCCATACAATCAATTTAAAACTTTCCGACAGATTTTCTAATTTACGAGTTTATACAATCAGAAAAACAAATATTAAAAAGTTGCAAATGAGCTTATCTTGTATAAATATCAAAAGCGAAATTATGAAATAAAAACTTTTCAAAGCGATGTATTCTTAAGAATGATTTTAATTATCTTTTGCCCGTCAACAGTATCGAGGCATCAATTATAATGTCGTTAAAAATTAAGACTTCTTTGAAAGCTTTTAAAGTTTAAAAGCTCTGGTTTGGAATATAATTATTTGAAAATGGACGTACGTATACTGAAAATGGAAACAGAATGTACTTATTTATTCTTAACAGAATATAATAATGGCACATTGCAAGGTAAAAATAAAAGAAAGGATATACCTTAATAAAAATATTAAGGATAACTAAGAATACGAGTCCCTAATTACAAATAAAGATAATTAAAGATACCTGTGTATTTGCTTTTAAAATAAAAATAAATAAATAAATAATGTTTACAACATTTTGAGTGTGTCCAAATACTTGTTCACAAAATCTGGATTATCTCCCACTTACAGGAGTTATTTTCATATTATTTTTTGACATCTCATCAAAGGTTAAGAAGAATATGGAAGTCTATGCAGTAAATGCCCAGATTTTCATATTCTTCTTCATCTTTGATGAGGTGTCAAAAAATAATATGAAAATAAATAACAAATAAATTAAACTTCGGGTCCAATTTAAAAAAAAATTCCATTGTGATTCATTTGTCTTCTTTTTCTCTTTCAAATCAAATCGTAATAATTTTGTTTCAATGACCTAATTTTCAAGGAGAGTATTAATATTGGTGCAACAATAACGTAATTACAATTAAAAAAAAACTCAAAGAACATATCGCTCACTCCTTTCAAGAAGGTCATAAATCAAAAATCGTCAATTTTCAGTTGTGCATGTTTTCGGAATGCCCAGAAAATGTACTATATCCCAGCAAAAGAGGCATATTTTTAACTTAATATTTACCCGCTAAGGGCAGAAAGTGTTGTTTTTGCATTTTGAGGAAAGTGTATTGTTTAATTATTTTTTGAAATATACTAAATATTTTTCGAATGGAGAAAAAACCTTCAGGTTTTACCTTAAAAGATCTGTTGCACAGTAAAAAGTTCAATAAGTGACTTGATATTTATTTTTCATGCATTGTATTATATTTTTAAACTTTAAAAACGTTCTCCTGAAAAATCAAGTTTTTTTTATTTATGACGTTCTTGAAAGGAATGAGCGATGTGTCAAAATGTGCGGAAAGACTATTTATATCAGGAGAAACATGGACAGAATTGATTTTATGGTGAAATGCTGCGAGATGGCGCGAGTGTTGTTGTAGAATTGAGAAAAATGGGGCCATTTCTGTTGCTACAACGTCTGAATGGCATCTCCTGTAATATTCTAAAAGTGTAATTACGCCATTATTGCACCAAATGAGCAATATGTTTCTTTATAAAAGACCTTATAGAAAACGTGCCGTACATCGCAGTTTATGGCGTATTTCCTTTAAATTATTTTCTGGCGCAATTCCAACTGGCACTACTTAAAGTAACGTTAACTGGTAGTAATTAAGGACTTAACTAAGTCGCGGTAAGTATGTCAAAAGTATGAGAAAGTTGTGATTTATGCTACAACTTGAAAGTGCTAACCGCCCTATTAAAACTGGCTAAGAGCGCCCACTTTACACGTCTGTTAACATTATTTTCACTTAAAGAAACCTTAATCCAACGCTTAATAAAAGTTCTTTCAATGATAATTTAGAAGAACCTTTAAACATATCGTAGTCATACAGGAGAAAGTGACCAAGTGTATTTTTTACAAAGACGTGATCCAATATTGGCTATTTTACTAGCTTAATATTACCCTGAAAAAAATCCCAAAGGATTTTAAACTTGGAAGTATAATATATTGATTTGTTTAAAATGACTTACTGCATTGATGTTTATTTTCTTGCTAAGCAAAATTGACTTAAATGACCCTCCTGAATATTTTACATTATATTAGTTGGTTACTTCTTCCTGTACGACTACGATATATATAGAGTAAAATCTCAATAGAATTGAGTATTTTTTGTGAGATTCGATACAAGAATAAATGATTTTAAATTATTTTTTATTTCTTTTTGGCGACATGTTTAAATTGTCTTCTTTTATAACTATTCTTATGTTTTTATATATTGAATTTTTTCGTTGAGTAATTTTATTTATCTTTTTTATGTTGTAAATTATTACGCCAAAATATACCAAACGGGTAGTTTCGTAGTAAAAACTCAGACGAAAACAATTTTATATCGTAAGTTACAAATTCTTTTCGTAAACCACATGTTCAGAAATTCAACCACACATTTATATCGAAGTTTTACTATTCTTAAGTTACATGTTACAATTTTAAAAAAGCTAATTTTTTTTTAATATCATACTCAAAATTCAACGACACGTTTTTAGTATATCAAGTCTCTAAAGGAATGCATTTTTTTTACAAATGTAGATAATCAAAAAATGTTTCTTTTACAAATTTAAAAAAAATATACATTTATTTATTTCATAAAGTTACAAAAAATATTACAAGTAAATTCTTTACTACACATTTTTACTTTTAACATATCTCAATATGTACTACTAGTTACGCTGTTCCTTTCCAAAAAAGATCTAAGCTTTTGTGCTTGTAGAGGGACTTATACTCATTGTTTATTATTCATACTTTTTTCTTTGTATTTTTTTATATCTTCTTTTTTTACATCTGAACGAAAATTATTGGAATATTTGGTTCCCAAATTTAAAGTTCTTTTAGAATTGTATTGGTACTGCTTTAAGCTCTTGTAAAATCATTTTTGAATCTCAAAGTAGAAGTTTTCTTTCGATTCATATTAAATTGTTTATTTTTATTTAAAGGAATAACCCGTTAAGCTTTTTATTTTAGAGACTTGTCTGCAGGTAGGATAGTAAGAAAAGATAAGGTAGATTTGAAAAATTCATCACAAATTCTCAGACCAATGATTTTGTTTTCTTTTTCCTGGATTCATTTTGCAATAATTGGAAATGGCCACTCTTGTTATAAGGGATACAGATGACGCATATAGGTGAAGAAGCTCAGGGAAACAAAAGCACTGCTTTATAGAGAAATTAATTAAAGAAGATTAGTAGCTATCTGTAAGAGAATTGCAAAAGCGCTAGGTCTGCTGGCACTGCTCCAATATTGCTAACTCGTTTATTGTTTTCAATCCGGTAGGAATTCGACTTACTTAAGGATTAACCAATATTTTTTTATGGATACAGGTTTTTACTTTAAATTGAACGTTTTCAGAAAAGATTTTCTATGTTAATTTGAATCCTATCCATGAGTACTACTTTGAACAAATATTTTTTTAATTCTTTCGTTTTGTAAAATACAATACAAAATTAGTAATTTGTTTTATAAAAAGTCCTATGTGAAAAGTTCAAAGATACAGATTTTTCACTTTAATTTGGACGTTTTCATACAAGATTTTCAATATTAATTTGAATCCTATCCATGAGTACTACATTTTATATATTTTTTATAATTTTCATTTTGTAAAATACAATACAAAATTAGTGATTTGTTTTGTAAAAAGTCCAAGTTGAATCGTCAAACGTCAATTCCGGTTTGTAAAACGTCCAGTTTGAAGTGAAAACCTATCGCAATGAGTATGAAGAATTTATGTAAAACGTTTACAGGGCTCACGATCTATCATTGGCCGGTTTTTAGTGACCACTTCATATACGAGTAACATTCAGTTTTGTACCCATGATTGACAACCACACTCAAATTTTGGAATACAACATTTTGAGTGTGTCCAAATACTTGCTCACAAAATCTGGATTATCTCCAAATGTGTGTGATGATAATCCAGGATTCGGACCTCACATACTAATAAAAGAGTTTCTGCTTAATAAAAAGCTTATTTTCATCTCGCCAATAGATGTCTCTAGTGGAGTTCTAGTGATTCAAGAATAATGTTTCAAAATTGGTTCATATATATATAACTTCCATAAATTTGAGTAGTGTGGTTATCAATAATGGGTAGAATTGGTGAATGTTACACGTGTGTAAAGTGATCACTTAAACCAGCCTATGACGATCGTCAGCCCCGTAAATGCCCAGACTTCCATATTTTTCTTCATCTTTGATGAGATGTCAAAAAATTAAATAGAAATCAAAAATTTTATTCTTCCTAACGCCTTTGACACAGAATACTCAAATACGTTTTTTCAATTGATTTTATCGTCCTAAATATCATACCATAATTAGGTTTTTTGGACTGAAATTTCTTGGTGAAACTTGTATCTATGTATCTATTAAGTGATCTATTAAACCAGCCTATGACGATCATCAGCCCCGTAAATGCCCAGACATCCATATTCTTCTTCATCTTTGATAAGATGTAAAAAAATAAATTTTGGAATGCTGTATTCAAGCTACTATGCGCAACAATCCTAAGATATCAACTGATTAATTACTCAAAAATATCACGAAAAAGTACCTACCAACACATCACACAAATCACTAAACAAATAAATTGTGAAAACGTGCATAGAACCTCAAAATCCAAAACGCAAACACATCAAACAAAACCAAATCTAACATAATTCTTTTGGTCAAAAGGACTTTGATTATCATGTTATAAAGTTTTAAAACATCCTTCTATTATCCATAACATATTTTATTTAAAAGAAACTGAGTATAAAAGAGATATTCATAATAGATGAAGGAGGTGGGTTGATCTGAAATAGATCGCTTTATTCGGCCATGTCATACTTGATTAAAATCATATACAATAAACTTTTCATACAATTTTATAAATAAGTATTGTGAAATGTACCCTCGTGACGTGAAATGGAGGTGGGTAGATCTGAAATAGACCGCATTGGTCGGCTAAGTCATACATATTTGATTGCATGTCATAAACAATTTTCTTTCTTACAGTTTTATAAGTAAATATTGGAAAATGTGGCCACGCCAAAAACTCAATGAGGGTATATTATTGTATTTTTTAGTGTAATATATATTTAATTTATATCAGGAGTTTTACACATTCCAATACACAGGACCAACCTGCCGATGGTTATGCCTGTAGGAAGAGCTACCGCTATGTTGAACAATATCTCATTGGATATTGATCTGTTCCATGTGTCTGAAGGAGTTTTCCGAAGCGGGATTCTTCTACACCTTTACTAATTATTCTTGCATATAATAATAAAAATAATAAAAGCCTTATCCGCACCCCAATGGTGCATAGGGCACTGCGTCATATAAACGCAGTGTTATCTTGATCGTTTACACATGAAGGAAAGGTGATCAGCCCTCCGCTTCAGGTACCAGTCCAGGGTAATATTGAATGACAGTGAAAAAATCACTTTTATTTATTTTACCCCCCTTGGGAATCGAACCCGGGACCTCCAGAACGGTATTGTTCTTGCGTATATTTTATTTTAATGTATTTATAATGTATACGATTCAATTTTTTTATAGTTTAATGTATATATCAATTGAAATAAATAAATTGAATTGAATTAGATGGCTCGACTCTGGCCAGTGTCAGTACACGACGGATTCTTCAGTTTTATGGACACGTTGCGCGTGGCAATGAGGATAGCCTGGAACGACTGACTAACAGCATGGAGGAAAAGAGAGGGAGAGGAACACCCCCACACGATGGACCGATCAAGATAAGGCAGCAGCAGGCACCTCGGTGGTTAGAGCGCTACGTGCCGCGCAGTCAAGGGATAACTGGAGAAGAGTCATTGCTTCGACAAGGGTCACAACCCTCAGTAATGAGGAGTAAGACGGGGAAGAAGAAGTTATAATGTGTATGATGAAATATAAACGATTGAATAAATTCATTCCCTTTTTGCTTACCTGCAAAGCTTTACCTTCAATAGTTACAATTCGTAGCATCGTCTGGGATTGAACTTCAGAAAGGTGTCTAATTTTTTTAATTTTTTTTATGAATTATTTATTTGGCAGTCACCCAGTGAAAGGATGTTTCTGCCAGTGTGTTTGTTTGCTCATTTGGTTAATGGGCGGGAAATTCGTTCGAGCACTCCGCCATCTTGGATTAAGATCGTTCTGCAACTGGCAGTTTTTTTTAAGAGAAAGCGATCAGTCACCGCAGTGTTCATCCGTAATTATTTTTTGATAACTCTTTCTAAATCCACTGTCGACGTGCTAAGAAACTCAAACTTGATAGAGAGTTCAATTCTTACGAAAAGGGTCTCAACTTGAGACAAAACGTAAATCTTTTATTTTTTATTTTTTTAAAGATAAATATTTGTCCGCCTCCGTATTGTAATGGTCAGCACGCTCGGCTACCGTTCTGGAGGTCCCGGGTTCGATTCCCAGGGGGGGTCAAATAAATATAAGTGATTTTTTCACTGTAATATTTATTCAATACTACCCTGGACTGGTACTTGAAGCGGAGGGCTTATCACCATTGGGGTGTGGATAGGGGTTTTATGTGTATTATATATATATATATATATATATATATATATATATATATATATATATATATATATATATATATATATATATTCATATATATATATATATATATATATATATATATATATATATATATATATATATATATATATATATATATATTCATATATATATATATATATATATATATATATATATATATATATATATATATATATATATATATATATATATATAGATATA
This sequence comes from Brachycentrus maculatus, assembly GCF_059751285.1. Classification (NCBI taxonomy): domain Eukaryota; kingdom Metazoa; phylum Arthropoda; class Insecta; order Trichoptera; family Brachycentridae; genus Brachycentrus; species Brachycentrus maculatus. The sequence goes on along the minus strand of NW_028280815.1, from coordinate 34,046 downwards.
TAAATATTTGTGTTTTTTTATATTATTTGCATTTTTTCCTGTTCTCTTATACGGCTGTGAAACATGGCACCTTACAAGGGCCCAGAGCAGCCGTGTACTGAGCTTTGAGAATAGGTGTCTGCGGAGAATTTCAGGCTTGCAGTGTTTTGACTTTGTGAGGAATGAAGAGATAAGGCGTAGGATGCAGCAAATCTTGGTTACAACTGTCGTCAATGAAAGGCGATTCAGATGGCTTGGCCATGTACTCCGTATGCCTTCTGAGAGCCGCCATCAAGCTTGCCTCTTTTACAAGGCATCAGGTTCGCGTGCCCAGGACGACCATTGCTGACAGTTCGTCGGCAGTTCTCGTCAGAGCTTCGGGACGCGGATCTGACTTGGGAGGATGCAAGGGAGCTGGCATTTTGACTTTCATGTTTTTTACAAAAATGTTGGTATTATTAGTATATAACCACTCACCGCGAATTATTTTTTTCTACCGGTTTCGAGACATACCCGTCTCTTCGTCAGGACAATCAATCAAACGTGAGTGCTATGGTGGTGACGTGTAGTATTGTTTGAATGCTATTGTAGTGATTATCTTGACGAAGATACGAGTGGTTATAAACTAATATTACTAACATTTCTGTAAAAAAAATGTTAAAAGTGTTTTCAATGCAATACATGATTTATTCAATGATATGATGGGATTGAAGTGAGATTTCATTTGTATAATTCCGCGAACTGAAAACTTTTCAGGTTTTTCTTTCACCGCCCCTTCGTGAGTAAGTTTGAGAATAAGGGCTGTCCCAAAGATAATATTTCAAATATCAGATATATCCCGACACCGTGAAACTTCAAAGCTCTGTGTCATTCAATAACGTACAAAGCGATCGTGCAAGAGTACTACAACATACGAAAACATCTCAAGTGTAATGGATATTTTCAATTTCTTTTGCAAGTTGAGAGTAAACAAAAAAAAAGTTTTCAGGAATCTTTGGGTGTATGAAAACACGTATTCTCTTTGTTCGAGGAAAGTTTACTTAAAATCAAATTTCAGTATAAAGTGTCTCCATAACACAAAGTACAAATCTTAGGTTTTATATCATCATTTTAGAAACTCAACGTTAAAAACAAACATTTTTATAAATAGGTGTATATTATAAGGAAATACTCAATACTAAAATTGATATTTTTTGTATCCTTTCCCTTCCGCTGCCAAAATAAAAACGCGCGTCCCGGTGTTGGGTAGTTACTACACAATAAAAAAACTTAGCGATTTTAAATCGGAAAAATACGGACATTCATTGCTAATCTCCTTAATTAATTATAAATGGAGTCAAAAATTAAAATAATTTAGATTTATTTCCTGAAAACATTAAAAAACCATTTGGCAACGCTCACGGAACAAGCATAGGTCCACTCTTGTCGGAAGCCCAAAAGTTACTGCCGCTAGCCAGAGAACATTGAGCTTTGAGCTAATCACGCTTGCACAGTGCAAGTATGCAGAAGTGAGATGCGAATATAGTGTCGCGGTTCCCGTACACTCTTAACGCTCTGTTTATACGCGAATTAGTTTCCGATATTCACAAAATACCTCCGATGTACCCAATAAATTCTGATAATTACGAATATTATTATTTTAAATCAATGCGTAAATATGTTATGGAGGAATATATTTATATAGATATTATGGTTTTTAGAAACAATGTGTACTAGGTACACAACACCGGGAAGGCGAGTTAAGTATATTCATATTATTTTTTGACATCTCATCAAAGATGAAGAAGAACATGGAAGTCTGGGCATTTACGGGGCTGACGACCGTCATAGGCTGGTTTAAAGTGATCACTTAAACCAGCCTATGACGGTCGTCAGCCCCGTAAATGCCCAGACTTCCATATTCTTCTTCATCTTTGATGAGATGTCAAAAAATAATATGAAAATAACTCCTGTAATTGGAGATAATCCAGATTTTGTGAACAAGTATTTGGACACACTCAAAATGTTGTATGTATATTCACATCATTTGTACATCATCTAATTTAAACATTTGAGCATTTCTATGTTAAGGATATTTTATGGGAACTATTTAACACTTTGACTTCTGAAAAATCATCCGCAAATAGTGTTCTCAAATAACTTTGTTAAAAATGATGTTTCAGTAGGTACCTAAATCATAAGTGTTAAATTCATTATTATTTGTTATTTTTTGACATCCCATCAAAGATGAAGAAGAATATCGAAGTCTGGGCATTTACGGGGCTGACGACCGTCAAAGGCTGGTTTAAGTGATCACACGTGTAACATTCACCAATTCTACCCATTATTGACAACCACACTACTCAAATTCTTGGAAGTTCTATATATATGAACCAATTTTGAAACATTATTCTTGAATCACTAGAACTTCACTAGAGACATTTATTGGTGAGAGGGAAAGAAGCTTTTTATTGAGCAAAAACTCTTTTATTAGCATGTGAGGTCCGAATTCTGGATTATAATAATCACACACATGAGAAACGCCAGTAAATATCATTTATTTTTTATTTTTTAAGCTAATAATTTGAACAGATAATTTATTTACAACATTTTGAGTGTGTCCAAATATTATTATTTGGAGTATTTGGATACACTCAAAATATCATTTTATTTGTATTAGATCCGTTTATTTTTACACATAAATATATTTTATAAGCATCTTCAGCTAATCCGTTTTTAAAGACTAGTGAGAGCTTCAACTTTATAGTGTAAATTGATAAATAAACTTTTCAACAGGTTGAACAAAATCATAAATTTTATTCCCACATTTACACAAGTGCCTTAATGACGATATATCCAGCGATACGACGCGACAATGCACACGTGCGACGGTGATTATCACTAACCTAAAATCATTAGCAATTACAATTATTTGCACACCCAGAGCAAACGCAGATGGTACCAGCATCCCTGTAATTAGGTTTCCGTTTGACTTTGTCAACTGTACTGTGGAACCACATGCAGCAGAAACACAGAAATTGGCAGTCATGTCACAATATTAGCTACCATATTAAGCATTCAGCTTTGACGCCCTGCGCTTTATAGAAACTCCAGCAAAGTGATCATGAATACTTATTTATGTTTTTACAAAAATGTTAGTAATATTAGTATATTATTAGTGTAATGGTCAGCACGCTCGGTTACCGTTCTGGAGGTCCCGGGTTCGATTCCCAGGGGGGGGTAAAATAAATATAAGTGATTTTTTCACTGTAATATTTATTCAATATTACCCTGGACTGGTACCTGAAGCGGAGGGCTGATCACCTTTCCTTCAAGTGTAAACGATCAAAATAACACTCCGTTTATATGACGCAGTGCCCTATGCACCATTGGGGTGGGGATAAGGGTTTTATTATTAATATTAACTTTTTTTGGAAAAAATAAATAACTAAAAATGACTAACCACAAAGTAAATGCTTTAAATATTAATAATATTGAGAATATGATAATGAAATTTGATATTGAATTCCATAGAATTACAGCGAAATACTAAAATGGGTAAAAAAAAAAAATTAAAAAAATAAAGAAAAGTATAGTAACAGATAAAAATTATTGTCTAATGAGCCATTATGCTTCGTTGTGGCTCAGTCGATTAAATTTGTACTTAAATGTGCACGAATTCGCACCCGATGGTGCATAGGGCACTGCATTGTATATGTGCAGTGTTATCTTGTTTGTTAGATACACGAAGAAAAGGTGATCAGCTCTGCGCTGCAGGTCTTAAATAATATCAAATGAATATTTTAGTGAAAAATCACTTGTATTTATTTTCACCCCCAGGGAATAAAAAAAGTTTAATAAATAAATAAAAAAATCTTTTACTCTGCTACATCATAGGGAAAGCAGATAAAATAGAACGCCACACTACTTTGTCTTTGAAAACATCCTTCACCTCTTCTACATGCATGGATATCCTTATGCACACCCGCCGATGTTTTTACAGTATTCTATATATTTATTTCATGGTTTACAACATTTTGAGTGTGTCCAAATACTTGTTCAAATACTTGTCCAAATACTTGTGAACAAGTATTTGGACACACTCAAAATGTTGTAAATAAATTATCTGGTCAAATTATAAGCTTAATAATAAAAATGAAAATGGTATTTTCTGGCGTTTCTCATGTGTGTGATAATAATCCAAGGTTTGGACCTCACATACTAATATTAGAGTTTCTGCTTATTAAAAAAGCTTCTTTACATCTCACCAATAGATGTCTCTTGTGTAGTTCTAGTGATTCAAGAACAAGGTTTCCAAATTGGTTCATATATATAGAACTTCCAAGAATTTGAGTAATGTGGTTGTCAATAATGGGTAGAATTGGTGAATGTTACACGTGTGTAAAGTGATCACTTAAACCAGCCTATGACGGTGGTCAGCCCCGTAAATGCCCAGACTTCCATATTCTTCTTTATCTTTGATGAGATGTCAAAAATAATATTTCATGGTTATTTTAATTTTATTATATTACATAATACTAATACGAAGTCGATAGACAAAAATAGCTGCCTGAGTAATGCACTCATCGCATTTTATTTCCACACTCTTTCTACGTACTGAAATGCCTCAAAGCGATAGGAGCAGCTTATATTTAAAAGAATTTCTTCGTATAATATTCAAAACGCGTGATACATAAAATTCCTCTTTATCAGCCCTTAGCGATGGTCGGCCGATCGTTAATTCCACCGTATTGTGAATAGCGCCTCGTAAAATAAACACGTATTTGGGCTATCGTAAAAACGAGATAAAATATTTTCATAAGGCATCCCGGCCCTGAAAATAACTTTGAAAATGTTGATTTTTTTGCCTGAAAATGGGCAAATTTAATGTAAAACAACGGGTCGGTGAGTGTAAACGAGCGGGCTTGTATTATAAAGTAATACGATGTAGGTTTTTTACGCGAGTTATTTAAAAGAACTGCGTAAATTAATGTAATACGTTGATTAACTAACTAACCAATACGCCGCTTCACCGCAAGGGTAGGCAGAGAGGATGGAACCCCCCACACACACACACTCTTCTACGAAACGGAATTATTTTAAGATGTCAAAATGTAAAATGAATCCTGAGTGGAGAAACAAGTATTTGGACAGTCAAAATGTTGTGAATTAAATAATTGTTCAAAGCATAACCTGCATTCAGGCGTTTCCCAATATATAAAGTAATCCGGGTTCGGATCTTGGATACAAATAAAAGCGTTTCTGCTTGAAATAAGCTTTCTAAATCCAACCATAGATAGCTATTGTGAACTCGATCACGGAACACCATGAGATTGATCATATACGTATCACTCACTCCTTTCAACAATGTCATATATCAAAAAACTTGATTTTTCAGGAGATCGTTTTTAAAGTTTAAGAATATAAAACAATGTATTAAAAAATAAATATCAGCCACTTATTGAACTTTTTTACTGTGAAACAGATCTTTTTAGGTAAAACCTGAAGGTTTTTTCTCCATTTGAAAAATATTTAGTAGATTAAAAAAAATAATTAAACAATATCTTTTCTTCAAAATGCGAAAACAACACTTTCTGCCCTGTAGCGGGTAAATATTAAGTTAAAAATATACCACTTATGCTGGGATATAGTGGATTTTCTGGGCATTCCGAAAACATGCACGACTGAAAATTGACGATTTTTGATATATGACGTTGTTGAAAGGAGTGAGCGATATGTATGACTTCTAAAATTTGAGTAGTGTGGTTGTCAATAATGGTTATAATAGTGAATGTAACACGTGTGTAAAGTGATTACTTAACCAGGTTCCAATACCCAGACATCCATATTCTTCTTCGTCTGTGCTGAGATGTCATTCATGTATAAAGATTAGTACCAGGGTTCCGTTGATGTTCATGATCAATGTAAATATCGGTCACGTGTTGAGACAAAAGGTTTCCTGCATCTAGTTATAGAGGGAACAAACGCCAGAGGATGCCCACGCCGCGAATATCTTTGCGACTTGTACGAGGATATGAGCTGTTTAACGTATGAGGAACTGAAGAGGGTGTAGTATGATGGAATGAATAGGAAAATAATACCTGTCCAATTGGCTCCATCAGCTTGTACTGGTTCAGTTGAAGGTAGTTGCCCGACGCGTCGATGGATACTCTTCTCGACTCTCGAAGAGGTGGTCTTCTTCTCACGGACCTAGGAGAACCTCCCGGCGATTCCGACCCCTCTCCCATGCATCCAGGCTCGTCGCGTCCAAGGGACCTGGACTGCTGAGACACCAGTAGCCTGGCCCTCATCTCCCTGGTCAGCGCCGAGGGCTCCATACTCTTCGCTTTGGACTTATCACTACATTCCGGTACTTCATCATCGTGTCTTAAGTCTAGGCTCTGAGTTTTTGGTACGTCTCTTAAATGAGGCCTGAGCAATGCGGGAATAGACTCTCCAAAAGCCTCTGTCTCCAGATCTAATTTTTGCAATGGTTTGAATGAAGGCACTGTAGTGGCTTGGTTACATTCGTCTCTTCTGGACCTGTCATCATTGGCTATTTGGTTATTCTCTCTTCTCGCTATTGCTACTCGTTCTTGGTCATTGTCGGCAGTCTGTTGGGATTCGTTAAGTTTGGTATATCTATAACTATCGTCTAATTGGCTAAGGGTAAAGTCGACTTCTGTTCTCGTCTTGCCGTTGGGCGTGGTGGGGGTTATCACAGTGGGTTGCTGGGCGGGGGAGGCCTGGAGTGGGGGCCCGGGCGTGTGCCCCCCGAGCTGGGAGTCGCCGTGTGGACCCGCCTGGGCCCCGGGGTGCCTGGAGGGCCGCGTCATGACGGCTCCTTCAGCCTCCACCGTGGAATGTCTGCAAAAATTCAAATTATGAGAAATTAGATACAACATTTTGAGTGTGTCCAAATACTTGCTCACAAAATCTGGATTATCTCCAATTACATGAGATAATCTAGATTCAATAGATGTCTCTAGTGAAGTTCTAGTGATTCAAGCACAAGGTTTCTAAATTGGTTCATATATATAGAGCTTCCAAGAATTTGAGTAGTGTGGTTGTCAATAAAGGGTAGAATTGGTGAATGTTACACGTGTGTAAAGTGATCACTTAAACCAGCCTATAACGGTCGTCGGCCCCGTAAATGCCCAGACTTCCATATTCTTCTTCATCTTTGATGAGATGTCAAAAAATTAAATAGAAATCAATTATTTTATTCTTCCTAACGCCTTTGACACAGAATACTCAAATACGTTTTTTCAATTGATTTTATCGTCCTAAATATCATACCATAATTAGGTTTTTTGTACTGAAATTTCTTGGTGGAACTGCATTTTGTAAAATAAAATAACAACTTTATAGTTTTTTCCACATACATTTTATTTGACCAGCGACCGGGTTTTGTCGTAACCGACATCATTAGACTAGTGCTTAACCATCAAACAATTACAATAAAAAATAAAAGAGAAAAATCGCAAAAATAAATGTTTTTAATTTTGTAAAGTAGATAGTGTTTTAATATTAATCAGTCTTGATAAAGAAGCGGTTGGCTTCGAAACCGGTAGACATTATAATTAAGTTATGATAAAAAAATATAGTGATTTTTAAACGAAGTTTTATTTTAATTATAAAAAATAACTCAACAACAAGTATTTGGACACACTCAAAATGTTGTAAATAAAAAATATATTTAAAAAAAGTATGATTTTTGTTATTACAAAAAGTATGGCTTTTCTAATGTTAAAAAAGAAATTGTAAAGAGGGTATTTTTCTGTGAAAACACTTTTTCTTATTTGAATGAATTATTGAATATCATCTGACAATTCACACTATACTCGTACAACACTCATAGCTGCTATTGAGTAGAATATTGAATTTGAAAAAATCAACAACTGCTTCTAATGACTCGATTCCCATATTCTAAAGCCTGTTATTATATGTGTCGCATACTTTCAAAATCCGCCTGATCCAATTTTAAAATATTTTATAATAAATAGTCTAGCGGAATGCCAATTGTGGGTTTTATTGTTAAAATATTTACAAACTTGAAAACCCTGCTAAAAAAATACTTAAAAACAGCGTTGTATTTCAAATTCCGCTATATTTATGGAACTTGTTTTCTGACCCATATCAACCAATCAGAGAGCGGGGATAAATAAAAAATGAAGATGACGTCATCATCGCTTTGTGTCTCGTGTTTTTTTTTATACTGGAAAAAAATTTAAAAAAATCCTTTATTTCATAAAATTTTAACTAAAGATAGACAAATCTTTGAAGCATATATGTTACCCGGAGAATTTTGCGTTTTTCGTAAAATTTACTTACATAGATCTGGCGGATTTTGAAAGTAGGCGACACATATGTTGTATGCACGATGAAGCAAAACTCAAGGTTTCATAATTTATAAAGAAAAATATTTTATAAAACTCAATGTTTTCATTTTTCTCCTCTATAGTGTAGTGGCTAGCGCACAAGGCTATCGTGCCGGAGGCCCGGGTTTGATTCCCAATAAAAATTACTTATATTTATTCAAAATAAATATAAGTAATTTTTCAGTCAAATTCAATTCAATTCCATCTATTCAAAACATTAATGTATTCATTACAAACAAATATTTAAGGCGTAAATATTAAAAACATAAATCAAAAACTAAGCAAGAAGACTATTGTTAAAGATGTAGAAGAATCCCGCTTCGGGATACTCCTTCAGACACATGGAACAGATCAATATTTAATGTGATATTGTTCAACATAGCGACTTACTATAGGCTTAATAATTCGGGTAGAATAATGCATACATTTAAAAATAAGAAGCTAGTAAACAAATTTTTAAATAAATAAAAATTGAATAAAAAGCTTACTCAACTCAACCAGAGATGCCGCCGAGAACAAGCATATGCATGATGGTGTCAATTGAAGCATAAATATAATTTCCGAAATTTGAGTAGTATTGTTGACAATCATGGGAAGAAATGTTAATGTTTCACGTGTTTAAAGTGATCATTTAATCCAGCTTATGACAGATCGAAACCCATTTAAATAACAGAATAAGTCTTCTCCATCAATGTTGAGATGTCAATTAAAAATAACTGTCAATAAATGTAAACAAGGATGTGGACACACTTAAAAAATTGTGCTTTTTAGTTATGAAGCATTTAAAAACTAGTTTAAATACTATCCCCCCCCATAGAAAAAATTCGTTACAGGTCTACTACGCTGAAGGCCAAAATAAGGAAAGAATGACCTTTGCAAACAAAAACGTATTTATATTAAACTCAACATTTTCTCGGTAGAAAACAATTTTTCTCTGAAATCAATTGTGACACGTGTTTCGATGCAAGCAACATAACAACCAAACATCGTATGTAAAACTTCGCCTAAATTTGAAAGTTTTACCCTTGGGACGTTGAAGGGTGATGAATAGGTAGGGGATATTTTTATTTTTAATATGTGGGAACATGTATTTAATTATTTATTCAAAACAATTCATATTCAAATGTATTATATATCAATTGCAGCTTTATAAACATGTATTTGGATATAGATAAACAATATTTAACGCAAATGAATTATATTTATTGTCTTCGGACACTCGTCATGAAGTGACGTTGCTGTTTGATATCGACACGATCGCTTTTGGTAATCCTGCTTTGAAAAAATAATCAGGTTTGTTTTGTCTCCCATTTTTATACTAACTTCTTTTTACTATATATTTTTTTGAATTTCACAAAATAATATGTAAGTATATATAATTACAAATACAAAAATATTATATTACATTGATACAAAAAAATATCCCACAAAGGCATGACCTGTGTGAGGGTATATATTTTATTTAAGGTTATAAAAAAAATGGCACTGGAAGATTAAAATAGATTTTAAAAATATCAATAGATAAAAAAAAAACAAATATAAAATACAAATATTTGATTTCAACAGAAAACAAAAAAACAAAAAAAAAAAACAAAAATGAAAAAAGTTAACAATAAGTATACTCGTATACTATATCTTTATCAATCTCCAGAAAACGTACTTCCCAAATACACGGAATCGTCTACCTTTTCTATAGTTTCCCAATTTGCCAATATTTCACACTCAGATCTACATTCATCTCTTAAAAAAACATAATTTTGGATTTGTCAACAAAATTTTAAAATTTTAAAAATATCAATAGATAAAAAAAAAAACAAATATAAAATACAAATATTTGATTTCAACAGAAAACAAAAAAACAAAAAAAAAACAAAAATGAAAAAAGTTTACAATAAGTATACTCGTATACTATATCTTTATCAATCTCCAGAAAACGTACTTCCCGAATACACGGAATCGTCTACCTTTTCTATAGTTTCCCAATTTGCCAATATTTCACACTCAGATCTACATTCATCTCTTAAAAAAACATAATTTTGGATTTGTCAACATTCATCACCAAATCACTTTCTTTGCACACATTATACCATACACTTTTGTCATTATTACAAGTAATAACAAATAATAAATAATAATGATAAATGATATTAAAATTTCACCACGCCGTACACCGTATGTTTGTACTTGCATTCTGACGCTCGGCGTTCTCGTATTAAGATTTACATTTTCAGACGGAATTTCAGGAAAATTGCTCACGTTCAAATTGGCGAATATGCAAAAGTTTTATTCTCGCGAGTCGTAGAGGCATTTTTTCCACATTATTAATATATGAAACGTGAAAGAGGTGAAGAATATTATACGATTTCAAAACAGTATTTTTTTTATACAAATCGATTTTGCATTTGAACTGAAAACATTTTCTGAAGTAATTTTAGTTAATTTTAAACATATTAAATTTATTTGGTTAATTTGGAATTTTTTTGTCCTCCGTGGTGTAGTGGTTAGCGAGTTTAACTACCGTGCTGGATGTCCCGGGTTCGATTCCTACGATGGGGGGGGGGGGTAAATAATATATGTGATTTTATTGTCTTATATTTATTTAATATTACCTTGGACTGGTCCCTGAAGCGCAGGATTGATAACTTTAACTTCATGTTAGTAACGGTCAAGATAACACTGCGCACATACGATGCAGTGCCCTATGCGCCATTGGGTATAGATAAGGGTTAGAAGACAATAAATACATTAAGTTGAAATATCATATTTAAGTTTTATACTGACATTTCTTGGTGGATCTACTATTTACTCGTATAATTTTTTTTTCACATATATTTTATTTGACATATATTTTCACCGTGGTTGTTTAACCTATACATGGATAATTGCATGAAAGAACTGAAAGATTTGAATGTTGGAGCTAGAATGAATAATTTGACTGTCTGTTGCCTTTTGTATACTGACGATGCTGTTCTTCTTGCCGATAGCAGAGAAGACCTGCAGGCGTTGGTGACAAAAGTGTATAATGTGTGCAAGGAAAGTGACTTATTGATGAATGTTAGCAAATCCAAGATTATGGTTTTTGAAAGAGAAGAATGCAGATCTGAATGTGAAATATTGGTAAACGGAGAGATTTTGGAACAGGTAGATGATTTCGGGTATTTGGGTAGTATGTTTTCTAGGGATGGAAAGATTGATAAAGATATAGAAAGGAGAGTGAATGCTGGGAACAAAGTGAATGGTGCACTGAAATCAGTTATAGCAAATAAAAACCTATCAGCGGAAGCTAAACTGGCAGTGCACAACGGAGTCCTGGTTCCAACTCTAATGTATGGAAGTGAAACATGGAGTTGGCAAAATAAGGATGAAAGTAGACTGAATGCAGTCGAAATGCGATCTCTCAGAAGAATGTGCGACAAAACGATGTATGATAGATGTGCGAATAGTGAAATAAGGAAGGAATGCAAAGCTGAGATAAGCATTATCGATAAAATTAAGAAAGGTGTGTTGAGATGGTTTGGACATGTGGAACGAATGAGTGACGAAAGAACGGTAAAAGAAATTTATGAGGCGAATGTTAGTGGGAAAAGAAGCAGTGGAAGACCGAGAAAAACATGGCACGATCAGGTATGCCAAATACTTGAAAGTGGTCAGGTTAGGAGTCGTAACAATCGGCAGGTATGTATGAGGAGATGCATGAACGTGGAAGAGGCGAAGAATGTTTGCAAGGACAGAGTGGTGTGGCGTTCTATTCTCTCTGCCTACCCCTGCGGGGAATCGGCGTGATGGTTAGTTAGCTAGTTTTTTATTTGACCAGTGACCGGGTTTCATTTTTACCGATATCATCAGACTGGTAGGAGGCAAGACAAAAATTGTTTTACTTTCCTTTTTTCACTCATTCCATTCACATTGCCCAAACCATCTCAACACACCTTTCTTAATTTATCCATAATGCATTTCTCAGCCTTGCATTCATTCTTTATATTACAATTCAAACATCTATCACACAACATTTTGGGTCACATTCGTCTCAATTTTTTTTTGTTTTATTTTTTATTTATAAATTTCATAGATACATACATTTTTTTAAATATATGTATTACGGCTCTTTAGGCATGGCCTGTGTTGAGCCGAAACACTTACATGCTAATACATTTTTTTTTCAAAATCATTATTAGATTTTATGCATTACATATAATAGATACAATAACAATTTACAGAATAAGAGTTTTACAAGAAAATAATTACACCTGGACTTTAATCAATTCACTTTCTACCCTGTCCCTTCCAACGAGAAGCAACCATCGACGGACACTGTCCTTAAAGACATGATCACTACTGGAATTCTTAATGGTTAATTGCATTTATACTGCATTTAATTTAATCTTTATTCTGTCAACAAAAATAATTCAAATGTTTAGTTACATAGTCAGCGAAACTACCCTCGGAGCGACAAGACGCCCTCATAAAACTACCCTCAGATTCGAGAATTAATAAAGACTCGAGTTTGAAAAGCCAACTTTAAATATGAATCAACTTCCCGCAACTCTCAAAGTGTTTTAAATTTACGTATGCGTGTAAAAAGTAAAGTGACAAAGAATTTACACAACTTTTAAAAAGTTTACACCAACCTACATACATCGACAAAACTTGAGTAAAGTTTCACAAGCGTCGGGAACACCCTTAAATTATGGCATTTTTATTACCTTCGAATATCGATTTTCCCACACACGCGTTAAAAGTAACTAAATAACCATAACACCGCTCACACGTATAGTAGGCAGAGAGGATTAAACACCACATCACTCTGCCTTTGCAAACATTCTTTTCCCCTTCCACATTCATGCATCTCATAATAAACGATTATTCTGACTTCTGACCTGACCACATTCAAGAAATTTAAATACCAAATGTACTTGATCATGGCAAGTATTTCTCAGTCTTCCTCTGTTTCTATTTCCAACTTATTTTACCATTCTCCCCTCATTCATTCATTCTACATCTACAAACCATCTCAATACACCTTTCTTAATTTTGTCGACACAGCTTTTCTCAGCCCTGCATTCTTTCCTTATTTCATTCACCTTTCTAACGTTTCAACTTTCCATTGTTTTGATATACAGTCGTCTGAGAGAGCTCTTTCTTACTTTTGCCAACTCCATGCTTCACATCCATACATTACGGTCGGAACGAGATGGATCGACAACTGGGAATTGACATCGCAAAAAGCTAATCTATCTAAAAATAGGTCACAAGTGATCCAAGAAGAAGGAGGAGATGAAAATAAATTGCTATTATCCAACAATGTTTGATAGATGTTCGTATGGTGAAATGAGGAAAGAATACAAGGCTGAGATAAGCATTATCGATAAAATTAACGAAGGTGTGTTGAGATTGTTTGGGCTGGAACATATGAGTGAGGAAAGAATGGCAAAACAAATTTATGATGCGAATGTAGTTGGAAAAATAAGCATTGGAAGACCGAGTAAAATTTGGTACAATCGGGTCAAATACTTGAAAGCGGCCGGGTCAGGAGTCGAAATAATCGGCGGGTACGTATGAGGAGATGCATGAATGTGGAAGAGGTGGAAATGTTTGCAAACACAGGGTGGTAGGGCGTTCTATTCCCTCTACGTACCCCTGCGGGGAAGCAGCGTGATGGCTAGTTGGTTAGTCGTTCTACGTTTCAATGAAATACTACAAAAGAGATAATTCGCATTTTCGTATGCGCGTTAAGATTATTTCGATATTATTAGAGTGGGCTTTCTGAATGTTTGAGTATTCTAATTGTTTAAAATCCAAGGCAATACTTCAATCTGAAGCGAAATTCAATAAACCACTTGTATACATAACTTTCCCGAGATCGTTGAAAATATTCTTATATAATAAAGGGTGTTTTTTTAAGTAGATTTATATTATCCACCGACACTTCGTGATGGAATTGCATTTTTAATATATTATTAGATTAAAACCAATATTTTTAGCTTTTCCACTTTATTTTTATTTGACCAGCGACCGGGTTTCGTCGTTACCGACATCATCAGACTGGTCATCATCAGACATCATCAGACATCACCAGTCTGATGATGTCGGTAACGACGAAACCCGACATCATCAGACATCACCAGTCTGATGATGTCGGGTCGCTGGTCAGATAAAAATAAAGTGGAAAAGCTAAAAATATTGGTTTTAATCTAATAATATGTTTTTTTAAGGTTTTGAAACTGGCAAAATTGTTTCTACAGACTGTCAATTTGACAGTTTACTCGTATAGTTGATTTGTAGTCAGTACGTTTTGCCATTTCACAATGTATAGACTGAATTACCATTATGCAAGTCGTAGGTTCGGTGAATGGGCCAAAAACAATATTCAGCTTGATCCTCTTTTTCAACGAAAAAAATTATTCACCGATCAGGAACATCTTTGATAATATTTCTATGCCAATAAACAGAATTGTTGAATTCGGAGTGAAGAAAACCCAGAATTCTTTGTCGAGACGCCCTTTGTCCATTAAAAGTCACTATTTAGTGAGCTTTATGACCAGGTGGAATCATTGGCCCATATATTTTTGAAGACGATGCCGGCCAGAATGTTGACAGTCAATGGAGAATGCTACAGAACCATGATTACTAACGTACCTCAGTTGAATGGCATTAATGTCACAGAGCTGTGGTCTCAACAAGATGGCGCAACATGCCACACGGCAGGTGCCACCATCAATTTATTAAGAAAAAAAAAATATTGTATACCTTTTAACAAAACACGCTGTATAAATCGCGTCTAAGCAAACTGTAGAACACGCAAAATGTTGCCAAATATTACAAATTATATTTCCGAACAATTTAGAAAATATTTCAAATTTCATGATTGGGAATTCGCAAACGAAACTTCAGCCCTTGAAAGTTTGGAAATTATTATTATCATTTTAAATGTATTAATAAATTACTGAAGCACTTCACTTTGATAAATCCGACTAAAACTTATATTTTAGTATCATAAATAGGCATAATCGTATATAATTGTTGGGTGATAAATCCAAAATTAAACACGGTTATTGGATATTGCAAGTAGACTGAATGCAGTTGAAATGCGATCCCTTAGACGGATGTGCGACAAAACGATGTATGATAGACGTTCGAATGTTGGAATAAGGAAATAATGCAAGCTGAGATCATCGAAAAAATTAAGTGAGGTGTGAGGAAAAAACGGTAAATCAAAAATATGAAGTAAGTTTAATTTAAAAAATGAGCAGAGGAAGACCGAATGTCAAATACTCGAATGTGGTCAGGTTTGTTAAATACTTGAAAGTCGTAATATTCAGCGGGTCCGTATAATGAGATGCATGAATAGGGAGGAGGCAAATATTGTTTGCAAAGACAGATTGGTGTGGCCTTCTATTCTCTCTGTCTACCCCTGCTGTAAAGGGACGTGGTGGTTAGTTAGTAAGTTAATAACATTTGTTTGACATCTCATCAAAGATGAAGAAGAATATGGAAATCTGGGCATTTACGGGGCTGACGACCGTCATAGGCTGGTTTAAGTGACCACTTTACACACGTTTAACATTCACCAATACCCATTATTGACAACCGCACTACCCAAATTCTTGGAAGTTCTATATATATGAACCAATTTTGAAACATTATTCTTGAATCACTAGAACTTCACTACAGACATCTATTGGTGAGATGAAAAAAAGCTTTTCTTCGTCGTCTTTGATGAGATGTCAAAAAATAATAATTTGTAAATAACGCCTGTAATTAGAGATAATCCAGATTTTGTGCACAAGTATTTGGACACACTCAAAATGTTGTAAGTTAATAACATGCTGTTTTTCAAACATGTCGCTCACTCCTTTCAAGAACGTCATAAATCAAAAAAACTTGATTTTTCACGAGAACGTTTATAAGTATAAAAATATAATACAATGTTTTGAAAATAATTATCAAGCCACTTACTTAACTTTTTCTGTGCAACAGATCTTTTTAAGTATATCTTGAAGGTTTTTTTCTCCATTAATTTTTTTTTTATATTCAAAAAATAACTAAACAATATATTTTTTTCGAAATGTTTGCATTTGCAACATTGCAAAGTTTGCAACAACACTTTTTGCCCTGTAGCGGGTAAATATTCATTTAATAATATGCCGCTTTTGCAGGGATATAGTACATTTTCTGGGCATTCCGAAAACACGCACAACTGAAAATTGTAATTTTTTTATTTATGACGTTCTTGAAAGGAGTGAGCGATGTGTGCGTAGAGCTCTGGCTCAATATGAATAGATCATTTCATTAGGGGATGTGGAGTGTAAGGGTTGATGAAGGTACTATGGGATGTTTGAACTTCAGAAAGTCGTTTCGCTGATTGCGTGACAACCCTCGATTCTCAGCCTTCCACCCTTGGATATTATCACCATTAATATGGTTATAGCTAGCATTACTCTTGCTTAGAACAGCTATTAGCTTAACATGTTGAATTATAAACCTCTATCGTTAACATACGAAGGAAAAATAAAAAAATACATGTTGAAAAAAGAGGCAAATGATTCTAATTTACGATCTCACTAAGGCGCATCAAAACATTTTAAATTTAAGTTACTACTACTACTGCTACCAACAAACCGTTTCCCCGCAGGCGTAGGCAGAAAGGATGGAACGCCACACTCTTCTGTCCTGACATACACTCCTCGCCTCCTTCACACCCATACATCTAGTCACACATGCCCTCCGATTACGCAGATTTTTGACACCACCAGATTTTAGGTTCTGATTGATCTGATCGTGCCAATTTTTTTTCGGCCGTCTTCGTCTTCTCTCACTCACATTTGCCACATTTATTTTCTTAGTCATGTCCATGTCACATGTCCATACTACCTTAAAGCACTCTTCCTAATCAATTATGCCATGTTCAGCCTTACATTATTTTCTTATATGTTCGTTTTTAATTCTGTCGTACAATGATTTTCCATACATTCGTCTGAGGGAGAGCATTTCAACAGCGTTCACTCTGCTTTCATCCTTTCTTTGCCAGTTCCATTACATCATAATTTAAGTTTTACTTGGTAAATACCACTATTTCTAAAAATGTTTTGTGACACGTGTTTTACAACCCTAAAATTTAGACTTGGCTTCACATACAGTGTTTGAAAATGATTTATTGAATGCGGAATGCATCGAAACACATGTCACGAAAGATGTTGATTAATAGTGGAAAAACCAAGTTAAATTAAAAATGGATAGATATTAATATTACCACAAAGTGACTGCCGAATCAATTTATGAAAGTACAAACTAAATACTTGTTCATAAATCTGTTTTTTCCTCTTAGTTATTTATACATTTTGACATCTCAACATAGATGAAGAAGAATATGGAAGTGAAGATATTTTCAGGGATTATAACCCGTCAAAGGCTGGTTAATTGATCACTTTACACACGTGCAACATTCAACATTCTACACATGATTCACAACCACACTACTGAAATTTATGTAACTCACAGATATATGATCAATCTCATGACATAATACATATGAGTTAAAAGTGGAATGTTCTTTAACAAATACTTCTACCATCACGCCGTTTCTCCGCAGGGTTATGCAGAGATGATGGAACGCCACTTTATTCTATCCTGACATACACGTCTAGCTTCCTTCACATCCATCCATCGAGTCATACATTTGCTCCAATCATCACCAGATTTTAAGTTCTGATTTTTCTGGTCGAGCCAAGTCTTTTTTGGTCCTCCTCGTTCTGTCCCCCGTTCACATTCGACAAATATACTATTTCAGTCATTTTCCTAATACCAAATGATTAATGAAAATAATACAAAATGAACTGACTACAAAATTTGGGCACCCCTGCTAATAGTAAATAGAACTTCATATATTTCACTGCTCTTACGGTAAAGTGTAGCGATTCAAAGCCTTTTGTAACGGGATCCTTGTGCAATGTATTCTCATATCAAGTTCTCAATGGCCATCTATGCAAGAAACAACTTGTTAATAATGATATTCCCCTACGACAGAAACTACTAGCAAAACGAACATGACACTTTGATAATTTATTTGCCACAAAAACATGAAAAATCTCCCTCAAATATAATTATTCTGATATTTAGATGTGTTTAGAATTAAAGAGAATGAATTGTAAAGTTAAGCTTGATAAATTTGCATAACGACAAAAAATACTGGTAAAACGAACATGATACTTGAACGATTTCACTGCTAAAATCTAAAATGTCACTCTTAAAAGAGAATCATTCCGATATTAAGAAGTTTTACATTTCGCCAAGAAAATGAAATGTAAAGTTTAGGCAGAATAATTTATATAACGACAAAAACTACCAGTAAAACGAACATGATGCTTTAACGATTTCACTGCTAAAAATTTAAAATATTACTCTTAAAGAGAATCATTCCGATATTAAGAAGTTTTACAATTCGCCAAGAAAATGAAATGTAAAGTTTAGGCAGAATAATTTGCATAACGACAAAAACTACTGGTAAAACAAACATGACGTTTAATGATTGCACTGCTAAAAATCTAAAATATCATTATTGAATATAATCATTCCGATATTAAGAAGTTTTACAATTCGCCAAGAAAATAAAATGTAAAGTTTAGGCAGAATAATTGCATAACGACAAAAACTACTGCCAAAACGAACATGATGCTTTAACGATTTCACTGCTAAAAATCTAAAATATCACTCTTAAAGAGAATCATTCCGATATTAAGAAGTTTTACAATTCGCCAAGAGAATGAAATGTAAAGTTTACGCAGAATAATTTTCGTAACAACTTTGTTAATAAGACCGCCACAGTTGTGTGAGTGAAGTCATACCCTTGTCAAATCTCAAATAAAACCGAGAGCTGGAAAATTTCTCGTCTGACATTTAGTGGATTAAATTTGAGAAAATAAACAGAAATTTATTCCGTTCTTACAATAACACAAATATCTTGCCAAAATTTTATATTTCCGACATAATTGTTAAGGCAGTTTCGGTAAATATTGTTTTTTCTGAAACATTTTTTTTTATTTCGCATAAATCGTCAATTTCGATTTTGGTTTAAATATTAGATATTAAACCCTGTTAATGCCCAGTTTTCCATATTATTCTTCATCTTTATTAAGATAACAATAAAAAATAAAAGTATTTATTCATGATTATATTCTTTACAATGATTAAAGAAAACACTTATTTTTTACCACTTGAGTTTTATTATAGACTACATGTTTCAGAAGTTAAACTTCCATCATTCAGGTCTGTATAATAACTAAAATATAAAATATAAAATTGTTCTATAAATAAGGAGAGGGGAAAGTAAAGGGAAAGGGTTAGTCAAGGGGCGGAGTTTGAAAACAAAGGAAAAATGGAAAACACCATAAAAAATATTTTATAAACATAATTTGGTTGTTTATTGTATATGAATACTTTTTCACTTAAATTTTTTTTTCCTGTTAGCCAAGTACTTTGTATTTTATATGAATAGTAAAGGGAAAGGGTTAGTCAAGGGGCGGAGTTTGAAAACAAAGGAAAAATGGAAAACACCATAAAAAATATTTTATAAACATAATTTGGTTGTTTATTGTATATGAATACTTTTTCACTTAAATTTTTTTTTCCTGTTAGCCAAGTACTTTGTATTTTATATGAACAGTTTTATTTTAATTTTACTTATATATATATATATATATATATATATATATATATATATATATATATATATATATATATATATATATATATATATATATATATATATATATATATATATATATAATATAAATATATATATATATATATACATATATATATATATATATATATATATATATATATATATATATATATATATATATATATTTACATAAATATATCGTATTTGTATTTATATTATGTTGTATAATGCAAAAGGATGTAAAAAAAAGAAATAAAATTATATTGAATGGTTTAAAATAATGAAACACTTGAATAAGACCACTTTTGAGTTACAATGATTAAAGAAAACACTTGTTTTTTACCACTTGAGTTCTATTATAGACTACATGTTTCAGAAGTTAAATTTCCATCATTCAGGTCTGTATAATAACATTATACAGACCTGAATGATGGAATGTATATGTATAATATAGTTACTATACAGACTTGAATGATGGAAGTTTAACTTCTGAAACATGTAGTCTATAATAAAACTCAAGTGTTTTCTTTAATCATTGTAACTATAAATAAAATACACTTTTGAGTTTATTAACGTTTAAACGACATGTTTCTAAAACATCCATAAATCTCTTTATAAGTGTTTTATTTTAACACATAAATCATGATTTTATTCCCCAAAATTAATGCCAAATTGAATCAAATTATATTTAAATAAGTCAATCATTAAATTATGGATACCATTTCAATTAGAGCATGCATTACCGGTTTGTGGTAAACCACTTTATTGGTATACGTTACTCAATTGTGTTACCGGTTAAATATATCAAATTCGTTGGATTTAAGTGAATTGTATCTACCAGTAATTTTGTTAAACTATCATCAAAGCAATTTGAAATTCCGTTCATATTTCACCCTGTCATAATAAAGAGTTTTGACAGAGCCTTATCCATAATCTCGTAAAATCTGCCTCCATTTTTCTTTATATTGTAAAAAAATGTATCCTTCTATTAAGATATGTTTATGTATTCTTCAAACCCTTATCCGCACCCAATGGTGCATAGGTCACTGCATCGTACTGACGCAGTGTTATCTTGATGGTTACTGACATAAAGGCAAGGTGATCACTCCCACGCATCAAGGACCAGCCCAAGGTAATATCAAAGAGATATTGGAGTGCAAAATCACTAATATTTGTTTTCATCTCCCCCCTGGGAATCAAATCCGGGACCTCCAGCATGGTAGTTGAACACGCTTACCATTACACCGCAGAGGAGGATTTTTTTTATTATTTAAAATAAACTAATTAACCATCACGCCAAGCAAGGTAAAAAATAATTGCAATTCCCATCTAAAAAAACAAAAAAGCTATATCGTATGTAGATCTTGGAATAGGAAGATGTTTCTACTCTATAACAGTGCACCTCTAATTTCCGAAGAGGTGGAGTGAATATACGTGACGTCACCCAACATAAAGTCTAATAGAATCGAGGGCCGTCACCATGAATGGTGATGACATCACGAGATGTGACACGGGGGGAAATGACAATACCATTATGGTTAAGAGCACACCCCTATCAAAATTCATGGAGTCACTTGTAAGGACAGCGCTCGGCAAGGAATTACATATGAGAAGATAAAATAGAAAGTCGGAACGATTTTCCACTTCAAAAAACGTATCTAGAAAATTCTATACACCTATTTCAGATATATGAACAGAAACGAATTTGCTATTGCAAAGAATACTAAAGATGGGCATTAATAGGACGTACGAGTTTTACATAAACACTATATATATATATATATATATATATATATATATATATATATATATATATATATATATATATATATATATATATATATATATATATATATATATATATATATATATATATAAATATATATATATATATATATATATATATATATATATATATATATATATATATATATGTATATAAATATATATATATATATATATATATATATATATATATATATATATATATATATATATATATATATATATATATATATACATATAAAAAAAACTAACTAACTAACTAACCATCACGCCGCTTCCCCGCAGGGGTAGTTAGGAGAGAATCGAACGCCACACCACTCTGTCTTTGCAAACATTCTTTGCCTCTTCTACATTCATGCATCTCCTCATACATACCCGATGATTATTACGACTCCTGACCCGGCCGCTTTCAAGTATTTGACACACCTGATTGTGCCAAGTTTTCCTCGGTCGTCCTCTATATACATATGTATATATATTAATATATATATATATATATATATATATATATATATATATATATATATATATATATATATATATATATATATATATATATATATATATATATATATATATATATATATATATATATATATACCGTAAAGTGGGTTTACATTGCACCAAAATACTGCATTTTTTCAAAAAATTGTCTATTCAGATCAGGTTTTTTACTTTTTCTGAGGTTTCAACTATTGCAATGTAATAACACATATACCTGTAACATGTCTGATACGTTTTTAAATTTTTATCTATTTTGCCTGTATTTTTTTTTATATTTATATTTTGGTGCAAAGTATCCCGGGGTAAAGTACAACTTTGCACCATGATATTTTCTCTACACTTTTCGTACTAGAATCCAAATTTATGCAAAGTAAAGGCTATCCTACAAGTTTTGTTGCACCTTATGAAGGGTTTTGGCTCACAGTTCACTAAATGCAGATTATAATATTGTATAATTATGGAAAAATAAGACACTTGATAGAATTTTTTTTTTTTAAATATTGAAAAATCTAACAAAAATGTTTTTTTTTTCAATACTGAAGGTTTAAAGTTATATAAAATAAAAGGTGGATATTAAAACATATCGTACTATATAGGTAATAGGAATCAAAATTAAATTAGGTCTAAATATGGTCAAGTTCCGGGACGGTAAAGAAACCTCTTTTGGATTGCATTTTCGGTTCTTTTATGGAACCCGCTACATCCTTCCAAGAATATTGAAGAAAGTCATCCTTCATCGGCCACTTCCACGTTTTGAGACTCTCCTGCATGGATTTAACAGCTCTGTCTTTCTTTATTTCCAAAATCTGTCCCGGAAAATTTTCTCCTTCATAATGAAATACGACATATTTTCCCACCTTCTTTTTTACTGGTCCTAATGAAACGGAAGAACAAATACGATAACTGGTTTCAGTCATCGTTTTTGTTCTTCTCCCTCTTCCTCAAAGCTTCCGTGTCAACTATAATCAGTTAATGCTAGATATGCTGGAAGTTTCGATGTGGAAGGTGGGATCATTGATGTAGTTGGTTCAGGTAGCATTTGTGTCTCGTCAACGTTCATTTCGACATTTGGATTGTGAGCAATGCTCTAACCTGGTTCTATCGGTATTGTTTTCCTGCGTTTTAAGACTGAATTCTTTGGGTTGAATCTGTTTTCTTCCAAAAACTGTTGAAAACTCTGGCGCACGTCATCGTCATACGCTTTTAATGGCAACCGATTAAGCAACTGACTAGTTTTAGCAACAGTCAAGGTTTTATGTCTTTGCAAAAATGATCTTATCCATTTAGAGCCTGGTACGTTGTTCTTTAATATTCGTACTCTTCTGCCAAATCTATCCAAATAGGCTATTAGAATGTAGCGAATGTTAAAAACACTCACTGGGAAACCGTACTCACTCATGTCTACTATGCAGTTTACGAAGGATTGCTCTTCGCACTTGTCACATATCGGAGGTTTTCCCACAGGTTTTGTGTGCTGACCTTTGAGCTTATAGTTAATCGTCCTTCTGGGGATTTTGAAAATTTCTTCAGCCTTTCTTTGACTGATTGTACCATTTCGAATGACCTCCACACACTGCTCCACTCTCTTCGGTGTAAAATTGCAGTATCGTCTGGCATAAGGCCGCTGTTTGTGTGTTCTTGACATTTTTGAAAAAAATATACCATCAGGAATTAAGTAAGTACACAAAACCAATAGATATTTAGCAAACATGTCAAGTTGTATTATCCGTTTTAAGACTTTTCATCAAATTAATTAACTATGGCCTTTTGTGGATACTTTGCACTTGGTGCAATGTTACCCCAAATGTGGCCTATACAAGTCAGTTCTTAAAAAAATATTATTTTTACATAAACTTGACAACGTAACTAAAAAATACAGTATTTGAGAAAAGCAGGGCCTATCTACCTATGATTTAGAGACCACTCACTTGTTGTAACTAGTTTCAGTATACTGATTCCACTGGATTTTTTCGGACACAATTTTCAGACAGAAAACTTTCTTTACGTTCGGACAGGAAAAACGCATTGAAGCAATAGCGACCGACTGTTACTTCTGTAAACTAAAAAGTAGATTGAAGTGCCATCTATCAGAAACAATAGAAAGTAGAATGAAAAATGACATGTATCAGAGATGACCAGCTCTACAATTTCTTTACAGAAGGTGGTGCAAAGTATCACCCATGGTGCAAAGTATACCCACTTTACGGTATATATATATATATATATATATATATATATATATATATATATATATATATATATATATATATATATATATATATATATATATATATATATATATATATATATATATATATATATATATATATATATATATATATGTATATATATGTATATATATGTATATACCTATATGTGTCGGTATGTGTCGCGTTGTGGTCCCGTCAGAGTTCTGAGTTCGAACCCACTCTACCACAATTTGACAGCTATTTCTAATAATGAGCCGCTTGGGCTTACAGAAATACTATGAAATTGAAGTATTTTTGTACATATATATATTTATATATTTATACAAATATATTTACAAAATTTTATCAATTTCACAACATAAAAATCTTTACGGTTTAAGTTATAAATATTGGGTAAGTTTAAGTGTCGAAAAGAACGTTAAATTTAACACAAACATTTGAGGGATATTGCGATGAAATCAAAGAAATAAAAATAACCGCTTGGGCGAAAACAGTTAGTAATATCCGCACGTGTTTATGGAACATATTAAATTTTATATTCGAGTTAGATATGGGCGATCGGATTATAAAACCGAATGAAATAACGACTCCTTTAGAATATTTCGTTAATTTGTTCGGTTATTGGAATAAAACGCAAAGCCAATCATGCCAATATGAGAACAAATTTGCTTGCATAATTTTTTTATTACTCCGTACTGTAATAGTCAGCACGCTCTGCTACCATACTGGAGAACCCGGGTTCGATTCCCAGGGGGGTAAAATAAATATATTTGATCTCTTCACCCTAATATTTATTGTATTTTACCCTGGAGTGGTACCTGATGCGGGTGGATTATCACCTTTCCTTCCTGTGTAATGACCAAGATAACACTGCGTTTATGTGATACAGTGCCCTATGCACCAAAGGGTGTGAATAAGGGTTTTGAGAGGAAAAAGTTTCCATCAACAGGTGATTTAAAACAAAACTTTAAATTCTATATACAGGTTTGGGCAAAAAAATACTAGTACCTAAAGCGGAGGACTGATCATCCTTCCTTCCTGTGTTGGTAATAAAGATAACATTGCATTTTTTCTTTATCTTAAATTCCTTTGCATTATACAAATATGAAATAAATTGAAATACAAAAAAATATGAATAAAATATAAATACTAAAAAGATCCCACAAAGGCATGGCCTGTGTGCGGGTATACAATATAATTTAGGTCATAGTAAAGAGTATAAGGGTATAGGTATTATAAGTAGAAATATAATAATAGTGTTAATAAAAAATACAAAAAATACTTAACTATCAGAAAACAAAAAAAAAAAATTAAAGCTTAAAAACGTAAAAAAGATGAAAAGGTAAATAGTTAGCAAGCATGTACTACATGAGTGATACGTTTACAAGAACAAGGAGCTTAAATCTGTCTCTTCAATAAACAGTCTAAATCAAATTTGAAATAATTTGTATGATTCAATGCCTTATGCACCACTGGGTGCGGATAAAGGTTTGAAGAAGATGAAGAAATTGAATATTTAATGGAAACAGCACTTGTCATGTTATCTCAGTTACGTTTATCACCGAAATATATGTTGTAATCCAAGCTTGTAAAAGATAATGTGCAATAAATACATGCATTAAAATTAAGATGGAAAAAAGTGTAGGCATGCTCGGATTAAACCATTACTTTTAATAAGATAGCTCTAAACGAGGTCTGAGTGGAAATGTGGGTATAGAGGGACCCATGTACGGGTAGGGCAGGGGTCGCAGATCTCTTGGTCCAAAAGATCCAAACGTGAGTAGCAAAACGGTTTGGAAATTTTAGGGGAGCCAATTTTTTATCGTTCGCCTCCGTAGTGTGATGGTCAGCACGCTCGGCTACCGTGATGGAGGTCCCAGGTTCGATTTCCAGGAGGGGTCAAATAAACATAAGTGAATTTTTCACTCTTATGTTTATTCAATATTACCTTGGGCTGGTACCGGAAGCGGAGGGCTGATCACCTTTCCTTCATGTGTTAACGATCAAGATAACACTGCGTTAATATGATGCAGTGCCCTATGCACATTAGGGTGCGGATAAGGATAAGGGTTGATTTTAAATTTGCGATATTAAAATTGATTATCAAATAGGTTTGAGAATATTATTTTTGCATCCCTTGAGACCGATTGCACGCGAATCTGGCATTAATGACCCCTAGTATATACACTGTGAAAATGAGAATGGTCCGATTATTTTTTGACATCTCATCAAAGATGAAAAATTTTAAGAAAGTCTGGGCATTTACGGGGCTGACGACCGTCATAGGCTGGTTTAAGTGATCACTTTACACACGTGTAACATTCACCAATTCTACCCATTATTGACAACCACACTACTCAAATTCTTCTCAAAGTTCTATATATATATGAACCAATTTTGAAACATTGTTCTTGAATCAATAGAATCTATTGAAGATGTAAAGAAGCTTTTTACTAAGCAGAAACTCTTATATAAGTATGTGAGGTCCGAATCCTGGATTATAATCACACACATGAGAAACGCCAGAAAATACCACTTTCATTTTTTATTATTTGAGCCTATAATTTGACCAGAAAATTTATTAACAACATTTTGAGTGTGTCCAAATACTTGTACACAAAATCTAGATTATCTCCAATTACAGGAGATAAATAAATCTGATAAATCTGGATTATATATATAATTATATTATATATTCCAGATTATATATATATATATATAATTATATCAGATTTATCAGGATTATAAATAAATTTGATAAATCTGGATTATCCCCTGTGATTGGAGATAATCCAGATTTTGTGAACAAGTATTTGGACACACTCAAAATGTTGTGAGAATGGTCAGGTTCACCAGTGTACGTATGTACATTTTTATGACTTTTTTGTAATCGTGTATGTATAATATATTAAGTTTACGATGACGAAAATGGTTACCTATAGTATAAATAGGTTTGTTTACTGTCAAACGAGCCTTTTATTGGCAAATTGAACATGAAAGTGGTTTTGAAACTTGTGTGGATTTTCAAATGTATTTTTCTTTCAATGTTTGCATTTTTAACCAGAAAAAGATTTTATGAGGGCATATATCGCTTTTTTTTAAATAAAGAGAAACATTTGTAATAAAAATACAAATATTTCTCTTTATTTAAAAAAAAATCAAACACCGTTTAAGAAGTGAAACATGTGATATATTAGTATTTGTATAATAGAATACAATAGAAAATGTATATAATACAAACGAAATATGTATTAATGCTTTTAATAATAATTTATATTTACTGTGTTAAATTTTAATTAAAAATGGATAGATATTATTAGAAAGTGACTTTCTTTAGCATATGTAATCAATACAGTATAATAATAAGTAATATTCATCATTTATATATGGAATTTTAAAATGGATATATATCGCTCACCCCTTTCAACAACGTCATATATTTCAAAAATCGTCAATTTTCAGTTGTTTTCGGAATGCCCAGAAAGTGTACTATATTCCAGCACAAGCGGCATATTCTAACTTAATATTTACACGCTACATGGCAGAAAGTGTTGTTGTTACATTTTGAAGAAAAGGTATTGTATAATTATTTTTTAAATATACCTACTAAATATTAAGAGAAAAATACATTCAGGTTTTACCTAAAAAGATGTGTTGCACAGTAAAAAGTTCAATAAGCGGCTTGGTATTCGTTTTTAATAAAAAACATTATATTTTTAAACTTTAAAAACGATATCCTAAAAACTCAAGTTTTTTGATATGTGACGTTGTTGAAAGGAGTGAGCGATATGTGCTTAAACGGCACCATCCCTCACTATCCAACCGAACTTAAAATGAATATGAACGGAATAATAAAACTATATAATAAAATCAAAATTTCTGTTAAAAAATTGTCATTTTGAATTTGCCAAAGAAAGAGTAAGACAAATTTCTTAAAGAGCCACACGTGGGTCGCGAGCCACACGTTGTCGACCCTTGGGGCAGGGTGTTGGGTATACGACTCCGGTACGTGGAGTAATTGCAGATCGAACTCGGCTCCGGGGAGGTCGTGTTCCTAATTTGCTGTAACGAAGTATAACATGGTCCATGACAGCTTCGTGTCGAGTGCCCTAGTCACATTTCTGTGAGATATAACCCCAACGATTCCGCAGGGAACGGAGGAAAAGAGACGCATCAGAATCTGAGAAAATAATTCAGACGCCTAACTAGGATTCGAAGATCTAATCTTAACTGTCCTTTACATGTTCGAGAATACATCGTGTTATTAGTCTATAAAGAAAGTAATGGTTATTTTAAACTTAATAAGAAATGTACTTATGTGTGATGCATATTACTTCATATACATTTTAAATTATAGAAATAACTCGGTAGACAATATCTTTACTGGCAGATTTCAAAGATATTATCTAAACTGTTCATTATATGTGTATATCATGATATAAGTTTACGGAAAAAAGTAATGGCTATTTTAAACTAAATAAAAAATTTACTTATGTATGATGCATATTACTTCATATACATTTTAAATTTCTAGAAATAATTCTGTACAATGTCTTAAACGGTAGAATTTGAAGATTTAAAAGGATTTTTTATTGTGATTAAATTTTCTTATTATTTTTTTCTTGAGTTTGGTGTATTTATTTTGTATCTATATATGTATGTATATGGTTGTGTATAATTACACAACCATAAACATATATATGAATATATATATATATATATATATATATTTATTTATGTATATATATATTAATGTGTAAATATATATATATATATATATATATATATATATATATATATATATATATATATATATATATATATATATGAATATTTGAATATATATATATATATATATTCTTTTTTATATATATATATATATTCTTTTTTATATATATATATATAGTGAGTTCCAAGAACTTTTTTTAGTTTATTCAAAAAACCCAATAATAAATACAATAATTTTATGTATTGTAAAATAAACGATTTATTACTTGTGATGTTTTTTAATGTTAAAAATCACCGTTTATTGTAAAGGGCCTTTCATATCGAAAAAATAAATAAATAGATACTTCAAACATAGATTTAATAAATATTGGAATGCTAAGAATATAGGAAACTATATCAAGTTACCACAATGACGATCGTTAGCCCCGCAAATACCCAGACATCCATATTCTTCTTCATCTATGTTGAGATGTCAAAAAATAACATTACCACACATTCGTCTAACAGGTCGTATTCATAATAATAATATTGTATGCTTCCATAAAAAATATACGTTCATTGTATGTACGTGTACCTACATGTACCAAACTAAACGATTGCTGCAAAACCGTACTTGAATATACGGGACTAAATAAAGTTACCGAAAACTCATATGACAGCTTTCATTTATATTGTATATTTCCTTTATAAACGTAATAAACTATCAGAAAATCAGTCTTAAGTGACCAGCCATCCATTATGGACGTCAACAAAATGAAATCGCTGTGCGGACGTGTGTTTTTTGTTATCAGTTCTCATTCTGTCGTAAAGAGCGATGTTTCTTCCTAAAAGTTGACATGACAATAAGGGTTTTTGCGAGGCAGGATACACAATACATCACGAAGGGTGGAACTGTGAGGGTGTAATCGACAAAACGACCCTCTGTGGCGGCCTGTCACCCTTATAATGGATTTCCTTTGGAATACGTCTCCTTTTTCATCTTCGAATCTGATTTCATCAATGAGATAGCAGTGTTCGCGACATATTGGATGTGTCCAAAACCTTATTCTCACTAATAAATAAAAAGGCTTATTCAAATTATCAATATTATTTTGAAATACATAAAAATTTTAATTCAGATAAAACGTAAATCAATAATATACTGTTTCAAAATACGTCACCATTATTATCAATGCTTCCTTTTACAAAAAATCTTGTTCCTTAAACCCCCTTCCCCTTCTCTATATTTATTAACCTACATATATAACCCTTAATAGATTTTTTGTTCGTTAGTTTTAATTTTTACCAGAAGATGAAAACATCTGTAAGCTTTCGAAACTCGTCGTTTATATAAAATATAAATAAAAAATATTATTCATCTTTATTGAGATGTCAAAAAATAATATGAAAAATATTCCTAATATTGGAGATAATCATGATTTGTGAACAAGTATTTGGACACACTCAAAATGTTGTAAATAAATTTTCTAATCAAATTATAAGCTAAATTGATAATAATGAAAATTATATTTTCTGGCGTTTTTCATGTGTGTGATTATAATCCAGAATTTGGACCTCACACACTAATAAAAGAGTTTCTGCTCAATAAATAGCTTGTTTTCATCTCACCAATAGATGTGTCTAGTGAAGTTCTAGTGATTCAAGAACAATGTTTCAAAATTGGTTCATATATATAGAACTTCCAAGAATTTGAGTAGTGTGGTTGTCAATAATGGGTAGAATTGGTGAATGTTACACGTGTATAAAGTGATCACTTAAACCAGCCTATGACGGTCGTAAGCCCCGTAAATGCCCAGACTTCCATATTCTTCTTCATCTTTGATGAGATGTCAAAAAATAATATTAAATAATAAAAAATGAAAGTGGTATTTTCTGGCGTTTCTCATGTGTGTGATTATAATCCAGGATTCGGACCTCACATACTTATATAAGAGTTTCTGCTTAGTAAAAAGCTTCTTTACATCTCACCAATAGATTCTATTGATTCAAGAACAATGTTTCAAAATTGGTTCATATATAAGTAAATAGAACTTTGAGAAGAATTTGAGTAGTGTGGTTGTCAATAATGGGTAGAATTGGTGAATGTTACACGTGTGTAAAATGATCACTTAAACCAGCCTAAGACGGTCGTCTGCCCCATAAATGCCCGGACTTCCATATTCTTCTTCAACTGTGATGAGATGTTAAAAAAATATATGATAAACAACTCCTGTAATTGGAGATAATCCAGATTTGTGAACAAGTATTTGGACACTTTTAAAATGTGGTAAAATATAGATAGATGTACTATCTTATGTCTCAATTAATAATAAATTCTTGGAACGATAAACGTTTTGTAGATGTAATTAACTGTACCTTCAATAAGAATGTGTCTTTCGATTAATCTAACCGCAATTTCGCAACAGAGAATTTCAGAACAAACTAGAAAATCGAGTGAATCTAATGAACTGAAAAATTCAAGTACGGTTTTCTATTTTTCTTTCTTTTCACCTAACAAGCATATTCTCATGGGGGCTGTTGGAATACAGGTAAGCGGCCAGACGAGAAAATAAAGGCATTGTACGGGAAAAGTTAGAGAAAAACCGAATGAAGAAATTTAGATAAAGGTGAATGAATAAAGCAAATGATTCATTAGTCGTATTGTGGTAATATGTATCTATGCATTTTAAAATTCAAATTTTACTTGGTGAATACAGCTTTTTAGTATACTATATTATGTTCATATACTTAACTTAAGATATACTTTAGTTTTTACAGATAAAAATTGGTTCGGTAGTCAGTTTGAGATAATATCGCTCACTCCTTTCAACAATGTCATTTATCAAAAAACTTGATTTTACAGGCGATCATTTTTAAAGTTTAAAAATATAATGTTTTGTTTTAAAAACAAATACCAAGACACTTATTGGTCTTTTAACTGTGCAACAGATCTTTTAAAGTAAAACCTGAATGTTTTTTTCTCCATTTGAAAAATATATAGTATATTTAAAAAAATAAATCAAACAATACCTTGTTGTTTGCAGAAAGTGTTGTTTTTGCATTTTTATTCAAAATGCAAAAACAACACTTTCTGCTCTGTAGCGGGTGAATATTAAGTTTAAAATATGCCGCTTTTGCTGGGATATAGTATATTTTCTGGGCATTTCGGAAACATGCGCAACTGAAAATTGAGGTTTTTTGATAAATGACGCTGTTGAAAGGAGTGAGCGATATGTATCCATTTTAAAATTCCAAATTTACATGGTGAATATTACTTATTATAACTCTGTATTATATATGTTCCTAAACTTAAGCTATACTTTAGTTTTTACGAGTGAAAATTCTACTTTGATTTATTGATTCGGCATTCATTTTGTGGTATTATGTATCCATTTTATATTCGAAATTCACATGGTAAATATTACTTATTAATGTACTGTATTGTTTCCATGTACTAAAGACATACTGTAGTTTTTTTTTGCAGGTAAAAATACTACTTTTATTAATTGATTCGGCATCACTTTGTGGTAATATTTATCCATTTTTTATTAAAATTTAACACTGTAAATACCACTTTTTAATCAAAGCATTAACACATATTTCGTTTATATTACATACATATTCTATTGTATTCTATTACACACATTCTATAGTATTATAACACATCAAACTTCAGGCTTCTCAAACAGTGTTTAATTAAAGAGAAATAATTGTTATTTAATTATTTACACAAATATTTTAATTTCGTACTATTTCTGTGAGTCTTAGCGCCTCATTATTAGAAATAGGTATCAATTGTAGTAGAGTGGGTTTGAACCGAGAAATTCTGACACAAGAGTCCGCGACGCAAACCACGGGACCACAACCCGACAAAATGATGCGGAATGCATTGAAACACATTTTATAATAACTTTTGATTTAGCGTGGCGTTCTATTCTCTCTGCCTACCCCTGCGAGGAAGGGGCGTGATGGTTTTAAAATTCAAAATACATAAATCAAATTAACTCATTTTATTTTATTTATTGTTTCGGCATTAACTTTGTGGTAAGACATGTTACAAAGATTAAAGAAAACACTTCGTTTTTTACCACTTGAGTTTTATTATGGACTACATGTTTCAGAAGTTAAACTTCCATCATTCAGGTCTGTATAATATATATATATATATATATATATATATATATATATATATATATATATATATAAATATATATATATATATATATATATATATATATATATATAAATATATATATATATATATATATATATATATATATATATATATATATATATATATATATATATATATATATATATATATATATTATACAGACCTATATATATATATATATATATATATATATATATATATAGATATATATATATATATATATATATATATATATATATATATATATATATATATATATATATATATATATATATATATATATATATATATATATATATATATATATATATATATATATATATATATATATATATATATATATATATATATATTAGTTACTATACAGACCTGAATGATGGAAGTTTAACTTCTGAAACATGTAGTCTATAATAAAACTCAAGTGGTAAAAAACGAAGTGTTTTCTTTAATCATTGTAACTCATTTTATTATATTATGTTTAAGGCATTAGCCGTTCAATAAATAAATAATTGTATGTATTACACGATACCAT
The DNA here is from genome assembly GCF_059751285.1 of Brachycentrus maculatus. Classification (NCBI taxonomy): domain Eukaryota; kingdom Metazoa; phylum Arthropoda; class Insecta; order Trichoptera; family Brachycentridae; genus Brachycentrus; species Brachycentrus maculatus. The sequence continues at coordinate 115 of NW_028280815.1, read as the reverse complement.
GACATACCATTTCATATTAGGGAAATATACCTAATTATATATTGTATTATACGTATTAATTATTGATTATTTATTAACACGCGATTCTCGTGAAACGTCCCTAGATTAATTTGAC